>NC_035444.2:4258143-4562652 GCF_002127325.2 Helianthus annuus
CAAAATTGTGGAGAAGAAAGACTGACAAATATAAATGGTGAGGAGAGAGAAGTCTGCCATAATTAATGGGGAGAGAGGTTAGAGAAATGACATTTGTGGGGAAATGACAAAACTACCCTTTTAAGTGGCAAAATCTAATTGGCTGAGAGTGGTTTTTACGGTTTTTACAACTGGAGGTGGTTTTCATTTTAGCGGCTCCCTATATATATATATATATATATAGTTACATTGTTTACCTTTTTTGTTATTTGCGTAACATAATATAAAATTATGAATTCACCGTTGCAACATGTTTATTTTTATCTATGATTTGATAAAACTTTTAATCGAACTGGTAAATATACTTGATTTTTCTTTTGTTCTTTACCATGATCACTCTAACCAATATTGTTTGAACTATATTGGTACGAGTACCATATTCATTTTTGTGGTTTTCTCAACTTCACAATATAAAAGTTATTGAGAATAAAGTTGTATTGGCAATAGAGTATTTATAGTATTGTATGCTATAGCGAGTGTTAGTGACCTAACTTAGGCCCCGACTAAATAACATCGGTACTAATACATGTATTTGTTTCTATAGTTTTTCGATCATTATAAAACATATGTTGATATCCTTTTATGTGTGTATATTTTAGTTGCTATACTAAGTGCAAGCATCATACCGATACATTAGCAAACTAAGTTGGTACCGGCCGAAAGCCCGCCGTGAAGCGCGGGGATACCACTAGTTAAGATTAAATACTAGAAGAGGATTGTCTAAAAGTAACTAAGAATTAGTTTGGGCGTTTGTTCATCTTGTGATGGAATGAGAATACAAATATCTTTCAAAACCCATATGCATAAATTTGTGGGTTTGATTATTATTTTTAAAACCCAAACCCGTAACCAAAAACTAATATCATGTGATGAAACTCATCCGTCATTTGATCTCTCTATAATGGATATAGGTATTGATATAAATTAGAGGTGTGAATTTCTAGCATGACAAGAATCTAATATGAAATTTGTAAGATTAGGTTTAATCGAAATAAGTTGTCAGGTATGATGGAAGTGTGGAAGACGTTAGTTAAATGGGTTGGGTTGGGTTCAGCTCAATCTAGTGGGTTTGTGGTTTGACCCGTTAGCCCATTTTAATTTTATAGATTTAAAATATTGTGTTTTATGTCATAACTTAAAAGTGACAAGGTATCTTAAACCAACAATTATTAAAACATAAAAGTCTATCGTATTTTATACATAATTGTATTTCTGATTGTAATTTCACAATTTGAGAGCATTAATATGCAAAAAATAATATAAAATACTTGCATGGTTAAACGAATGGTGTTTGTATCAATCATATAAATGTCATGTTTAGGTTCATGTGCCACGCATGATTTTAGGATTCGTGTTGTGTTCGGATTCAACCCGCCAACACACCAACACAATGAATTTAGTACCCCTGATAAAATCTATACAAATTAACCATCTATTTCCTCCAAACCAACTAAATGGTATATTTAAATATTCAAAAAATACTATGAAATAACAAATTAAATGTAGTAACGTAACAGATTAAAGAGAGGATTTGGATCTACAAAGATAACATTAACAAACAATACCTACAAAAATTACAAAATTTCATATACCTGGTAACTTGATGCTTCTTCATCCAGTTTTTTTTTTTTTTTGGGTTATTGGATTTTATCACCCTCAACTATCGGCCTTTGGCCGTTGCTACCCGCAACTAACATTTTGATGTCCGGCACCCCCAACTTGACCTTTTGTTTGCAATGGCACCACCCAGTTAAATTTCCACTAACTGGGTTTGTTTTTTGTCCGACGTGGCACAAGTTTGCTGAGTTGGAGATGATTACGTGGCAATTATGTCTCACTATATCACACTTGTAAATACAAACAAACTGCCTAGTACCAACATCAAACCCACATTCTCCATCCAATCTTCCACACTCATCACACCGATCGCCATACGGATGGATCACTATAAACCACCTCAAAACCTCTCGTAAGTGCTTCGGCAAGAGTTAACAAGATCCGGTTAAGCTCAGCACCAACACTTTTCAACAAAGGAACCGTCACACCATTCCTACAATGTATCATCTTCCGTATCGGATCAATCGGGACCTCCGTGATTATAAAAAACGAATCCGTAAGATCCACACCTGGTTCCGGTCAAGTTGACTTCAAGAACCCTGTATACAACTGAATTAATTGTTAACTCTGGGTAACTGTTTTTAACACAGCTGAGGTGGAAGTCCGGTGGCCCACAGTGGTCCTGCTGGTTACCGCCAGTGAAAGGGTAGCTTAGGTTGTGGATATTGCCGTATGACCACCCCCTCCCTTTCCCCCATCTCTCTCTCTAAAATCAAAGTCACCGACACCATGGCACCCTCATCGGCACCATCTACAACAAAAAGTCATAGACGTACCCTTTGTGTGTACCATGTGCTTGCTTGCTTGTACCGTGATGACGATCAAGACTTGTTAGGGCTCCAAGCCTCCGGCGATCTTGTTAAGCGACGGTGACTGAGGTGGGTGCACACTTTTTTTTTCCGGCGATAGCACCGGCTTTGGTGGATGCACACTTTTTTTTCCGGCGGGGAAAGGTAGTGTGGATAACAAACCCACATGATCTTTGGCTCCAATTCAGTTTTCAAGTGATTTGATTGAACTATGAGGATGATGACGGTGACGATTTTTGGCGATTTCCGGTGAGTTTTGTAGATCGTAGTGAAGTTTTGGATCCATTTTGTTCATGATTTGCGCAACACTAATCGATTTGTAATCGTTTGTGATAGACTGTTAATGAGGTTTCTAGAGATTTAGTTGAATGATGTTAGAATAATGTGTAGAAATTGAAAATCCTAGAAATAGAGATATGAAGTTGCGTGATGGATGTAGATCAGAGATGTGTGTGTGTTTATACAGTCTGTCTGATGATGCAGAGGGATTTTGTGGGGATTGTTATAAAGAAGGAGAAGATGGTTTTTATGGGGATTGTTATAAAGAAGAGAGGGATATAACACATCACCGACACCTAATCATGTACACATCAGCAAACCTGTGCCACGTTGGACAAAAAACTAACCAAGTTAGTACAGATTTAACTGGGTGGTGCCATTGCTAACAAAAAGTCAAGTTAGGGGTGCCGGGCGTCAAAGTGTTAGTTGCGGGTGGCAACGCCCAAAGGCCGATAGTTGAGGGTGATAAAATCCAATAACCCTTATTTTTTTTAGATACACTACAAAAACTATTTTTACTTTTAATTTCTCTATGCTACAAAATTCTGCAAATTATGAAACTTTTTACAGGGTATGTATGTGCATATCTCTTAGATGTCCGATCCACCGATGACCCACATTCAACAAATAACGACCCGTTTGACCAAAATCAAGTCAAAGATTCACATATGCTTGCATTTCCGCTCTCAATAAAGCTAACATCGCGTAAATCTCATCACTTTGTGAATTCGATCTATCATTAGCAACAAAAACACGAAGTTCTTTTCGGATTTGAACCCAACTACACCCAGAATTTTACTTAACACGAAGAACGACCCGTTTGACTTTGACCTACCCTTGGGTCAAAGATTCACATATGCTTTCATTTCCGCTCTCAATAAAGCTAACATCGCGTAAATCTCATCACTTTGCGAATTCGATCGATCACTAGCAACAAAAACATGAAGTTCTTTCCCGATTTGAACCCAACTACACCCGGGGTTTTTCTTAATC
Organism: Helianthus annuus; assembly: GCF_002127325.2. Taxonomy (NCBI): domain Eukaryota; kingdom Viridiplantae; phylum Streptophyta; class Magnoliopsida; order Asterales; family Asteraceae; genus Helianthus; species Helianthus annuus. The sequence continues at coordinate 4,261,881 of NC_035444.2, forward strand.
CCCTTTTCTTTCATTAAACTCCTCAAATCCGACACCTCATCCCACATTTCATTTGCGGCATACGCATTCGAAAGCGCCGTATAATTTCCCGAATTATCTGGTTCCAACTTACTCAAATTCTCCGTTAAATGCTTTGCGATATCAATCTCGTTATGTTCTCTACACGACACAAGTAACGATCCCAATATATGCGAATCGGGCTTAAACGGCATGTTTTTAACAAGCCGAAACGCCTCAAACTTTCCGCATTTCGAAAGAAGACTCACCACACAACCGTAATGTTCCATCGTTGGCGCCACGTCATACTTTGTAACCATACTAACGAATATCTCCACACCTTCGTTTATTAATCCGCAATGTCGACACGCTGACAAAACGTTAGTGAACGTTATGCTATCGGGATTTACACCTTCATTTGTTAATTCCCGGAAAATCGCGATAGCTTCTGAGTGACACCCGTGTAACGCATAACCAGAAATCATTGCGTTATATAACGGTAATTGTTTTACTAAAATCGATTCGAATACCTTTCTTGATTGAATTATATTCCCGCATTTTGCATACATATCGACCATCGAAGTTGCTAATACGGAATTCATATGCATTTCATGCCTTAATACGTATCCGTGTACCGCTTTTCCAAGTTGCAAAGATGCGCGGTTTTTACAAGCCGAAAGTACGCCCACTATGCTTACGATATTCGGTTTTATCCCCTTTTCTTGCATATCGACGAATATTGTAATCGCTTCATCAACATATCCGTTTTGAACCAAACCCGTGATCAAAATGGTATGTGTAATCAAATTAGCTTCAACGCCAAACGATTCCATTTCGGAAAACGAAACCATGGCTTCGTTAACTTGCGCGTTTTTCAAGAATGCGAGAATTACCGAATTCCACGAAACGACATTCGGAGGTATACCCTCTAATTGCATTTCGTAGAACAACTTTAACGTCTCGCCACTTGACCCGAGTTCTGCATACGCGGCTAATAACGTATTCCATAACACGAGATCTTTAGTCTGTAATGACGAAAATACCCTTCGTGCTTCGTGAATTTTGTTACACTTAGCGTACATATCGATGATGCTGCTTGCAACCGCCATGTCGTACATAAGGTTGTTTCGAATGCATTGACAATGTGTTTCTTTTCCGAGTTTTAAACTCTGGCTATCGCCTGCACCAGTCGCGATTAACGTCATCGTCACCGAATCGAACTTTAATCCGTTTAATAACATGTCACTACACAAATTCAACGTTTTTTCGATATCTTTATCTTGTACATAACACGATACCATCAAGTTCCATGCTACAACGTCTTTTTTCACCATCTTGCGAAACACTTTCTCCGCATCTTTAACCAAACCCGTTTTCGAATAAAGATTAATCAACGACGTGCCCACAATGTTCCCTTCATCCAGCCCGTTTAAAACCGCAATCGAATGACCTTGTTTACCTTCTTCAACCGCGCAAAGATTAGCCGTAGCCGAAAGAAAGCTAACCATCGTAACAACGGTCGGTTGAACATCTTCCTTTCGCATATCCGCAAACACTCGAACCGCTTCTTCATACATCCCATTTTGCGAATAACTCACCATCAACGAATTCCACGTCACAACGTTTCTCTCAGGCATTTTATCGAACACCTTACGTGCATCTTCCAACGCCCCGCATTTCCCGTACATATCTACTAAACTACTTGCTACAAACACACAATCTTCAAAACCCATCTTTATAACATACCCATGAACCCCTTTTCCAAACCCGACTAACAAAAGCCCCCCACAAGCTTTCAACACATTAGGAATAATAAAATTATCACCCTCAAACCCACTTTCGACCATTTCAACAAACGTTAACAACCCCTTTTCAAACAGACCCATTCTACAATAAACTCCGATAACAGCAGCCCAAGAAAACACATTCTTCTCAACGACTTTACTAAACAACCCATTAACATCATCCAACTGATCACATTTCGCGTAAAAAACGACTAATTTTGTCTCAATGTAGTCATTTTTAGCAAAAGATTCACCCTTTTTGACAATTCGTGAGTGAATTTGCTTACCCAATGAGAGATTTCGGTCGTACACACATCCTTGAAGCAGATCACCGTACACATCTGCTCCGATTTCGAAGTGTTGTGAGTCTAGTTCGAGGAGAATGTTGACGGCTTCTTGGAGGTTGCCCTGTTTGGATGAAATTGAGATGTGTTTGAAGTAGGAGTTGTAGAGGATTTGATGGTGTTTTGGGGTGGGTAATTGGGTTTGGGGGTTGGGGGATTTGGTGATTGAAGAGGGGGTTAATGGGCTTGTTGGGAATTGGAGAGAAGACATTGTTGTGAAGAATGGTTTGAAGTTGGTTGAGTGGATAAAGTGAAGTGATCATGAGTTCATACCCTCCATTGAAATGTTTTTGTTATTTTGATTGAAAGCGGAACTCGTATATTTAAAAAAAGAGTAAATTACTTTCTGATTTTTTTTATTTAGTGATTTTAAACATTTGAGTATAAAATTAAAAAGTTTTACCCCCTGAGTCACTAGCCATTTATTTTATAACGTTTTGAGTCTAATTTTGTGTTGGGGAAATTTCAGAAACCGGACGATCAGAGAGGCGTGTAATCACTATCAGATCAAATTATTTCGTTGGTTCACCCGAATAATTCAATCGGATACAACTCTGATTTTGAGAAATTGAACCAGTGTATGTTGTTTTGTGTGAAAATGATGAACCAGTAGATTGTAACAAAAAAACTGTCTACGAAATTGGTTGTTTGGGGTTGTAACTGCCTCATGGCAGTTGCCTCTATTTTTCAGACAAACAATAGCCGAAAAAACTGTCGTATTTTATCATTTCGAAAATGATAAAAATTCCAGAAAATAAAATTTTCTGATACAGTTTCATTAAGGCAAGCCAAGGGCTCTGCCCCTTGGACCCCGCCAGGGGCTGCCGCCCCTTGGACCCTACTACCAGGGGCGCTGCCCCCGGACCCCCGCCAAGGGGTCGCGCTGCCCCCTTGGAACCCCCGTAGAGTACGGGTTCCGCCCGTACACTTCGAATAATAATAACTCAAACAAGCGTGCACTCCCGCACCTCCTAACTTGCTTGATGTGTATTATTATTCGCTTTGATCACCAAGTCAATCCCCGATTATACTAAAATATCTAACATTCCTCCCCCATTTTATAACGGTTTAATTCCAATTTTGTTAAAAAAAATTGGACTCAAAAGGTTAAAATTCAGACTCAAAAGGACTCACATGGTTATAGAAAAAGAGTCTAGGGACTCAGGCCGTTAAACATTTTGATTTTGGACTCAAATTACTAAAACCACTAAAACACAAAGACTCAAAAAGTAATTTATTCTTTAGAAAATGTGTCATTCTTTTTTTTTTTTTTACTTTTATTCATTACACACCGTATTGTGGTTTGGTGGTGGGTTTGTGGTTACCACCACCAAATATTGTTGTTCTCAGTGTTGTAGTAGTTTGTGTGGATTTGTTGGTTTCTTGCTCTTTAATTCTTGAGGGTTTCTTACATCCAATGATGACGTTGGCTTGCTTCTTGGCATGACAAATTCGGTTGCAGTCGTGATGACACTAAGCCATAAGGACGACGATGATGATCTCTTAGATATGAGTCTAATGTTTTAATTATTTCTTGTACTAAGGTGATGGTTTTGTGATGGTGACCAGTTCCGGCGATCGGTGGTGGTTGTGGTGGCTAACATCAGGGTTCATTACCGTCATCGTTCATCAAAAACCGTAATAGGTTGGATCTGATGGATGGAATGTAGAGAGAGATAAGAAAGGCGTTGGTGGTTGTGGGGGATGTCGGGCAATAAAGATGAAAAAGAGTCGAAATTTCTAGCTTACTTTGCATTTTCGAATACGTGGCTTGACTTGCATTTCTATTTTGAAACAAGCATTTAAATAGTTATGTATTAGCAAAGATATGGGCATAAATTTATATACTTTGAATGTATTTTAAAAGACACCCGAAGTAAATGATGATGGCGTTATGAATGGTAAGAGTTAATTACAATTTTTTCCTTTACGTTTATACCAAATTTCATTCGTTGTCCTTTGGCTTTAAAATTGATGACTTTTGTATTTTATGTATCTAAATGTTACACATTTTGTCCTTTGATCCTAACTTAGTTAATTTTTTTTTTTGTTAAATCTAGCCGTACGCCTTGCACATGAGGGTATTTTTGTCATTTCACTTTCTCACCACTCTCTCTCCCTCACTCACTTACCACCACCACCACCATCCCCCCACACCACCTGCTAACACAGCCCAAAAATGTTATTACTTGTCAAAATATTGATACAATTAGCTCTGCATCGATATCTCCATCACATATTTAATCCCTTTTTGCCAATTTGACATCCACTGCATCTGCAAGTTATGGAATCCGAAGTCTACTGTTTTTCTTGCCAACCATCAAAGACCCAAGATCGTCTGTATTTTGTGAAGATTAAACAAATAAATGAACAAAAATTCTCATGAGTTCACATGTGGAGTTCAAGGAGTGGACGTTTTCGCCACCAATGGTAGACTTCAGATCTTTGTATTTTCACTATTTTGTGAAGATTAAACAAATAAATGAACCAATATTCTCATGAGTTCACATGTGGAGTTCAAGGAGTGGACCTTTTCGCCACCAATGGTGGACTTCAGATCTGTTCCAGCGAGTTTCAGATCTGTTCTTGAAGGTGCGGCGGGGGTTCAATGGTGGACGGGTTGAAACCATCGGTCTTGCGGGGTTCAATGGTGGACGAGTTGAAACCCGTCGGACCAGATCTGTCTCAGTTGCGGCGAGAGTTCAATGGTGGACGGTAAGTGCAGGAGGAGGCGGTGGTGGACGGTGTTGCAACGGGAGGCGGTGGTGGACGGCGGGTGCAGGGGAGGCGATGGTGGACGGTGGTTGCAGGGGGAGGCGGGTGATGATGTGGTGGTGAAGAGAGACTGTGGTAGTATGGTAGAGAGAGAAGGGATGTGAGGGGTTGGAGATTTAAAGGAGTAATATTAATGTTGTTGTTGCTGCTGTTGAGGACGACGACCACCACCACCACAACCACAACCACCACCACAGCAGCAATAATAATTGTTTTATTTTTTTTAAATAATATTAAATAAATGGCAAAAAGACTAAAATACCCTTTTGTAATTTAACTTAACCAAAAAATCTAACTGAGTTTGGCCTAAAGGACATAACGTGCAAGATTTTGGAATATTATGTACAGAACTTGTCAACTTTTGTGCTAAAGGACACCGTCTGCAATTTGGTGTAAACATAAAGAACAAAACTTGTAATTTACGCAAATGGTAATTTAATATCATGATACTTAAATATAAACAAAGATTAACATGTGAGTTTAAAAATATAACAAGTCGTTTGTAGGTTAAATAGCTTGGCAACATATTTTAAAGCCCCCGCTCCATCTCAGCGGGGCGCACATCTAGTTCTTAGTAAAAAGTAAAAAAAAAAAAAAAAAATCTAAATCAGATTTGCTAATTGTGAATAGGATCGGTTCTTGATTTGCTCCCGGACACATTTTACTGTACTTGAAATGCTGAATGATAGAGCCATATCCAGTAACTCAAAAACATCTTTGCTGGTATGTATGGGTGTTCAAAAACATTAGAGTCTGAAGTCTGAACCATCCAAATCGAGCTAAATCATACGTTTCAGTCCGGTCTGGTTTAAAAGTGAGCGGTTAGTGTTTCAGCAAGAGTAAGAATACCATGCAGACACCAAAGGATAAGGATATTGAGCCACTTGAAGATGTGTTTGAAAAAAAAAGTACGCAACGATCACGAAAGAGGGGGGGGGGGTGTTTACAAGGCATTCTTGGTGTCCGGTGGTTTGAATGGGGAAATAATGCTATAAGGGCAAACCCGTCTTTTGTTGCAACACCATTGATGCCCAAAGAGTTGTACAGTGGAATGTCTTATATGAGGCGAGTTTAAATATAGTATAAAGGCCCGGATCTCATCGATCAATGGTTTGACACATTGATAATAGAACAAGAGAATAAACGCGTAGCTACTTACTAAAAACGCACAAATTTACCTTAAAAATCAAAATAATAGAACAAGAGAATAAATGCATTGATAATGAAATTGCATGCTTATAATTTAAAATTAAAACTCATTGACAAAACAAGTAATGTTCACTGCTTTAACAAAACAAAGATGCCCGAATACACAAGGCATAAATCGTTCGTAATTTGCAAAAAAAGACCTATTCGATATAGCATTCATAATACGAATCCAAAAGAAAATAATATAGCTGACAATGTAGTACATAAAAGTATACAACTAACCAACTCAAAAGCTTCGGTTGACCAAAACCGCTTCATACGAGAATCAAACCGCTTATACGCTGCCCTTTTCTTGATCTTCTTCCGAATACTCATCAACGTCATCCTTGTTCTCCATTAGCTTAGACGCCGCAGGATCCCGTTGCGCAGACGGATTACTAACTCCTGTTACCGACTGCTGATACAAAATACCTCCAGCAATCGTCACAAGCAAACAAAACAACCCGAACGGACTAGCGTGTTTATCCCAAATCACAACATTAATAGCCACCGTAAGAAACTTGTTCACAACTCCAGTGACAGTAAACGCGGTCGCAGATATCGCCTTCCGACACGCAAACCCAAAGAAACTAATCAAAAGCCCAAACACACACGACAACGAAACCGCAGTAAACGCCACAGCCTCAAACACATTCCCACCGTTCGACCCAACTGCCGCAAACACATCCGTATACTCACCCGTCACAACCCAAAACAACGGAGCCATCATAAGCGACAACAAATTGTTATAATACACAAACCCCCACGTATTCAACCCGAGATTCGTAACCATATGTTTAATATAAACCATTTCGGTTGTTATCGTAACCAAATACGCAAACGCCCACGAATACGCAGTCAACGTAAACCCCGAATCCGTCGCAACGTACCCAACCGCGCCCCCGAGAATAACCAAAAGCGACACGAATGTCACTTTCGACGGAACCGGTTGCTTCCTAAACACAACATCAGCAACAGCTACCAAAAGGGGTGTTAATGATCTAAAAACTATGAATGTATCGACATTCGCATGGCGTAACAGATTTGTATTTGTAAAGATAGCTAAATAGAACACAACAGCAGCTGGTAAAAACTTCTTGGCGGTTTCCCACACGAATGGATCGTGGGTTAAGAACCCTAATTTCCCCAAAACCCAGACGCCTAAAGCGGAAGTTAAGTACTGTAAAGCGGTTAATAGACCTGGGTAATTGAATTTAGTGATGGCGAATTTGTTGATTACTGCTAGTAAGCTTGAACATAGAGCGTACCCGATTACTAGACTGCTTGTAGCGTAATGTTGCTTCTGTACTACTGCCATTGTGGGTCGAATTGGGGTGAATTAGGGTTTGATATGATCGGATCTGGAGAGATTGGGGGTGTAAGATGTGGGGGGTGTGGGTTAATTAATGGGAAAAATATCCATTTGGTGGGGGAGATGAAGATCTGGTGATGGATGGGTAGGCTGAAACAGAGTGATTGGGTTGATTTCGAGGACTTATGGCAGTAAATGAATGCCGTGTTCTATGGGATTCGTTTATACATGTGTTATTTCCTCTTGTAATGTTAATTTTTTTTAACTGCAAGAAACGACGTGACAACTATGATACCGAGCGTTGTGGTAAAGGTAGACTACTGGACCGCTGACAGCCTCTTTACTCTCCCTGGTGCGCGGAAACCTGACCTCTAATCGCCCGAAGGCACGACAGTGGAATAATCGGTAAAACCTCGTCTCCCATCCAAGACAAACCGACGCCACCCGTATTCGTCCTTCACCTGGATGCCGCAGAATATAATGGGGAGAGTGGGAGTCGAACCTGGGTCACAATAAACACCAAATCTTTCCCCAACCACTCCACCACTACCTCATTGGCCGTTTATACATGTGTGATTTCCTCTTGTAATGTTAAATAAGCTCAGATTTTATTATTTGGTCGATAACACTTTTAACTTATAATTGTACTACGCTACTTCAAACTTTCAACTTATTTTTCTCTGACACTCCTAAACTGACTGAATTTCAACTTAGTTTTCTCTGACACTCCCAAACTCGCTGAATCCTAACTCAGTTAACTGGCGTCAGATGTCACATCACTAAACAAGTGTCACGTCATAAAAAAAAAGCTATGTCAGATGTCACATTATTAAGAAAAACCACGTGAGACACCACATCATTACACAAGTGTCACGTCAGCACAAAAAAGAAAAAAAAAAAAAAACTAAATGAGTTAGGTTTAGTTAGTTTGGAAATGCCAGAGGAGTTCGAAGTGACGTGGTGCAACTCGTAAGTAGGGGTGTTCTTCGGGTTGTTTTCTCGGGTTTCTCGGGTCGGGTTGTTTGGGTTTTCAAAACTAAAAATATTATCCAAGAACCAAACCATTCTAGGTTCGGGTTTTTCGGTTTTCGGGTTAAATCGGGTTTCGGGTTAATATAATTTTATCGGCTCCAGATTTCAAATTCTCTAGAAAACGAATTGGATTGAAAATCGAAAGTCACATGGAATTCAATTTCAAAACTTGATTACAAGGTTGGAACTGGTTTTGGGTCGGATACTCTCATCGATGTAGTTTAAAATAAGTCTATGTATAGAAATATGATACAGTATATGATCAACATCAATGTATCTTATATAAAGGATATCGGTTATATAAATATATAATTTGGGGAATGACTTCAAGATAGGATTCATCTGGAGTTGAATATGAGCTTGAAAGTTGTTCGGGTTTTTCGGGTGTAACCCGAATCACCAAAACTATATCCACTAACCAAACCGTTTAAAGTCAATCGGGTTCGGGTTCGGGTAATTCGGGTATGATAGTTTCTCGGGTCGGGTAACATCGGGTCGGGGTCGGGTTCGGGTAACACGTACACCCCTGCTTGTAAGTTAAGAGTGCTATCGGGCAAATGGTGAAAGTGTGGTTATTTAAATCCAATAACCCATTAGAAAAGACTATTGAAATAATACTTTCAAATTAAAAATAATAAAATGTTATTTTCAAGGTGTAGTTTTTTTTTTTAAATATCAACGTATAAAAATACAATGGTCGTCGATGCTTATAATAGTAACATCAATCCTTAAATTAATAAGGTGAAAAGAAATATTGGCTATCAACGTATAAAAATACAATGGTCGTCGATGCTTATAATAGTAACATCAATCCTAAAATTAACAAGGTGAAAAGAAATATTGGCTATCTAGATAAACGCCACGTCCACACAGCCGTGTGAACCACCACTACCAACGACAATCCTTAGAACTGTGAGGTCTGTTACGCCTATGTTCGAGTAATTTCATTATTAATATGTTAACAAAATTCAAATCCTCTCCCGGTAATTGTTATACACATGGAAACGTAAACAGATAGTTATTTAGGTATAGATGGTTGGAAACTTCTTTTTTTGAACGACGTACGATTAAGATGTCGCTAATCGAGTTAGTAGTTAGTATGTTAATATTACCAAGTTAGTATTAAAATCACCTCTTGCCTGGATTTGAACCCAAGACCTCCAAGAGAAGCAAAACTTTTAATATGGATATTTAAACGTGATTCTTGCTAGTAGAGTTTAATCTAAAAATATTAAATGAAGAAGATCGACACGGGTTGAATCTGGTTAGCTAAATGCCATATTTTTTTTTCTTTTACTAAATCCTAACGAGGCCTAAAACAATAAAACATGCTAAATAACTGTGTCGGTTGGTGCGTCTTGAGGTCATGCTTTTGAACTTTTTACCTAGACAATTCCCTCTTACAACAAATAATACTTAAATACCTTTAGAAAAAATAATACTTAAATAATTATAATTTGGTAGTAATTTAAAAATGAATTATTATAATTAAAATATATTAGTACTGAAATAAATTATGTAATATGTGGGTAAAATCCTTTAGAATAAATAAATAATTTTCTTAGAGTAGTGACTAATATGAATCTGTAAATTATTTGTCAATCGATAATATAAATGTTTGTGAAATAAGAATACAAACGTTGAAGAAAACTTCATGATAGAAGTCGTATATTTTTAATAGGTATATTAAAGGTTATTCAAATTCATGACTTGTAGATTTTAGTTAATGAAACACTAAATGAATGGGCCATTGATAATCGATAATTTCGTTTTTTTAAGGGTGGCTTTCTATGTACAGGACCTAGTGGTCACTGGGTTCTTGTCAAAGACAATCCCCCGTCAGCCCCGCCTCCGGACGTGATGTTCTATCGGCCCCGGCCGCCGCGCAAACTGACATTCGCCCGGAAACCAGATTGCCCTCACACGAGAACCTCGCTGGGGTAACAGCCGGGTAAAACCGGGTTGCCCTCCGGATCAAACCATGCCTCGGTAGGAAACGATCCATCATTGGGACGTCCCGCACCTTTTGCTACAGCCGGGAGTCGAACCGGCATCTCCAAGGAGAGCACCAGCCCAACTGACCAACTGAGCTAGGGTGGGGGATAATCGATAATTTCGTAAACTAGATAAGTAATACAAATGGGTGAAGGGTTGTATTCAATTGACAAAATTATTGGAGTTAAGTGTTGAGTTTAAGGCTGATTGAAGACAGACTTAAACTATTAAAAAAACAAGTAGTACAAATTCGGTAGAGGTTCCGTGACTTTTCCTTAAGAAATATATTTATTTGGATACAACTTACGTTTATTTAAGATCCATCCATGACTTTTCTTTAAGATAGTCGTGTTCCATGGGATTCGTTGAAAATTGTGTTTTTTTCCTTGTATTGAATTGAAATAATATAAGGTGACGCCACGTCAGATCCACGTTAGTGAGGGAGCTTTATCACGCATGCCTTTAACTTGGAGGGTGTGGGATAAAACCCACTCAATGTCTGTAGCGCCCCCTTATCTTGATCCCTTCCCTTAACAAATCTCGATCAACTCAACATTTCTCCGTTAACATAGTGGCGAGACTCCCATGGCGCCCCAGTTTAACTTGCAGGGTATGGGTGGTGGCGCCGAGGAGGGGGGTGGGGGGCGTTATAGGCGGTGAGGTGGCACGGTGGCGCCCTCCATACCCTCCGGCCTAAATGAGAGTATGGCTCTATGCGAATCGAGCAAAAACAAATAAGGCTTTTTTGTCGTGTTTGTTATGAAAATAAGGTAATGATCATGTACAAGTAAAAATTTTCACACGTAGTATACACAAGAATATGGGTTTGACAAGTGACCTTTTCGGAGGAAAGAGTATTATGTATTTAATTATTCTCTCTTGAAACTACTCTACCCTTGATTTTTAAACGTATATAACTTTTTTATACGATAATACATATATATATTTTTTAAATTACAACGTATTAACAAACATTTCATTCTTTTTAACTTGAGCAGGCTATTGCAATAGTTCTATTAGTTTTTTAAATTTTATTTTACAAGCTATAAAGTTACGTAATTTGTGTAACGTTATGTGATACGTACCGAAACATAATCAATGAATACTTAAATCACATACCATAAGTGCAAGCACTAACAAATTCTCATTGTAAACATTACATCTATAATCACGTAAGAAATTAGACGAGTCCTTACACTCGGAAGGGTATAAACCACATTCTATATTCTATCTGGTCGACGTTTAATCTAGCGAACCGTACATATCTATTAAGTTAACCGGTCGAAGTCAATGACTTTTAAAAGACCCATTAACATTCTAACGGATCATATTTCCGTTCATTCCAGACTAGAAACCTCCAGTAAATTTCCCCTAAGTTTAGGTTGTTTTTGAATTACGGCTATGCTAAAACATCTTTGATTTGTAAAGACTAGTGCATGTAAATACTCTTATTCTAATTTCTTTCTTAAAGGCTTGGGATACGAGTATACGACACTAGCCGCTTGGTCGAGTATTGAATAAAGGGCGAACGATGTCAAAGAAATTCAAATAATCCGTTTTAATCTGTTTTGCTTGATATCTTAAACATTGGACGTGAATACGACCGTGTCCTGGATATCCCCACTCATTTAATTGCAAATGGCCACGACCTAAACCAGTGGCGGAACTAGAAGAAATATTCAGGGGTATCCCAATTACGATACATTTGTAGAACATAATATTTTTACCTACATTACGAGGCATGGCCGATCCTGAAAATTCAAGTGCCTTGGGTGAGCCAAAAAAAAGGCCCTTAACTCTTACCGAATTAAATTTTATAAACTAGTTTTTTAAGTTATTAGGATTTAGGTTAACGAATCAATATTGAGCATATCACATTTGGGCTAGACTTTATGAATTAATATTGGCAATAAGTTTTTAGATTTTAAATTGGGCTATATTTATTTTTAATTTTTAGATCGAAATTAAACAATTCAAGAACTCAAGAAGAAAAGAAATAAAGAATACTCACAACTCACAATCAGCACAACAGTAGCAACTTCAGCCAATGAGCCTGTTCGATGATTATTGTTCTGAACTGTTTCAGCAATCAGCAGCGATACCTTCAGCTCGTGTTCAGCGACTTGGTATCCTTGTTGTTCAGCGACGTCAGCGTTCAGCCCACTGGTTTACAAAAAGTTCACAATTAAAGCTTGTTTTTTGGATTTTGGTTTCGTCATCACTTCAAAGAATTCAAACAATCAAACAATCAATTAACAATCAAACTAACAACCAATAATCAGCCAATAAAAACAATTAACAAGAATAAAACTAATAAAACTGACCAAACTAACCAATAATCATTTAATCTTCTGTTCGACTCTGTTCGAGTGACTCAATGTGCTGCTACGGCTGCCAATTCTGTTCGAAGATTTAATAAATCAGCGGCCAATAACAACTTATCAACAATTAAACCAACTAACAACAAGTAACTAGAAGTCTAGAACATTAACTCATAATCATAAAACTAATCAAACTGAAACTAACCAATATTTATTAAATCTGCCACTCTGCGTCCTCCTGCGAATCTGCGATGACAGAGCAAGCAATCCTGTTCGTTTGAATCTTCGTGTGATAATTCTGTTGTTCGTGACTTCGTGTAATCGTCCTGTGAATCTGCAAGTGCGATGACAGCAACAAGTCAGCAACAACAGCAATCCCTTGTTCAGTTGTTCGTGTAATCGTTTGACAGCAGTAAGTTAGCAACAACAAGCAATCCTGTTCGCTGTTCGTGTGACAATTTTGGACGTTGACAGCAGGTCAGCAAGCCCTTGTTCGTGTCATCGTGTGTGGAGTGTCGACCTTTGATATCCCTGCTTCATTCAATCTGCCGCCCATTCAATCTAATACACTATTGGGTTATTTGGGCTAATTACTATTGGGCTATCATTTGGTTTTTTTGGGTAATATAATCAATATTATTTGGGCTTAATTTCAGTTTGTAAATTTTTTTTCAGGGGTGTCCTAGTACTTGTTGAGGGGTGTCCTTAGTATAAAAATCGAAAAAAATAAAAATAAAATTTTACACTACCGGAAAAAAGTTGAGCCGTAGCCTGTGCTACGCCTCAGCCTACATTAGGTCCGCCCCTGACCTAAACACAGGGTGTAGGTATACACCCGACAGACGCTACCAAGTCCACCCCACTCCCACATTCTTTTAAAGTGATAGTTGTTGAATTTTGAGGTCATAGCATGGTCAAAACTTAAGTATGTTTGTGGAAATTGTTGCATTATTGAAATATAAGGTCATTTTCTTCTCATTTCAAAACACACTTACCCTTCCCTTCTCTCTTTGTCTACGACTCAAGCATCCCCCCTCACAACTTTCATTTTCTAACCCGTTATGAACTAAATCATACACTAGGAATCAATAAAATGTTAATGTTGAGGTATTAGAAGAATTGGAGCTATATCTTAATATCAAGCCTTCTACCATCTATTTTACAAGAAGTAAACTTCCCTAGTTTTAGAATAATGGTGAGGAATCTTGTTTCCATTTTGTTCATACGTTTATTTGATGTCTATTTGTACAAGTCTTTGTCACCAAATGAGATGTTAAAAGTGTATTTTGTCAAAAACAAGTAACTCAAAGTTAAAAATAGAATTTATGGAAGCTTGTATGTGTGTGTATGTAGCCGTGGGTTTGATGATGTTATTGCGTGTTCGTATGTTAAAACATACAGTTAGTATGTTTAAGGGTAAATTTTGTATGTAAAGACTTGGGAGATGATTAAAGTGAGTTTATGCATTATTTAACATGTTAAGTATATTTTTTGAGTTAAACTAGAGGGTAGGCCCGTGCGATGCACGTCATGACCAACAGTTAGTGTCCTTCATTTTGTGGTGCGTTCGAGAAAAATGTTTATGCATGGATAAAAGGTAATTAGCCAAAAGACAATGTAAGAGAAGCCATACAAAACGTCATAAGAGCTTGTACCATAAGCCGGCCACACAAAATTTAAGGCGTGCATAGCACAGGAAACTTTGTTTGCGGAATGTGTTTAAGAACAAACATGTATGCCAAGTCTAAAAACATACATTACAGAAAAAAAAAATTAAAGGAGTTCATAAAGCTTCCGGTTTTATTCAATAATTCACGAAATCTTCTGCCGCTAATGCATGCCCATGTAGTCGCCCTTCCCCTTAGTAGTTTCTTGTCTACAACAGGTTTAAGCAAGTAAACATAAGCAACGGCTATGAGTTAGTCAAATCAAATATCTTAACATATGTGCACGCATGACTCTCCATACATGACTAACCCATAAAAATCACTGAGAGAACTCACTACCATATGAAAACCTTAAATCATATTACAATATGCAACAATAAATTAAATAAAACCAGACTAAATTGTAACTGCCTAAAAACTTGAAATGAATATTAAACGAACTTAAACATAGATAAATGAAGGTAAATGAACACACATAAACAAATTTTTAAGTGAACGAACGTTTATGAACATATATAAACTAACGAAGCATGTGTTCATGTTTGTTCATTTAATTAATGAACAAAAAAATTGTTCATGTTCGTTCGTTTATTAAGAACATCCGTATCGGTTCGCTTACAGGCCTACCCACAACTCTTTTAATGAAAGTAAGACTTATTCAAAGCATTATAGAACATACCTTCCATGTTTTTGAAGCAAAGATCTCCTAACAGCCTGAGTTGGATGAGCAGTGAACACTAAATCAACTGTTTGATTTTTCAATGAATCAAAAACCTCTTGAGGTGATTTTTTAAGCTTATTCACAAGTCTCTTAAGAGTTTCTTCATTGGATGAGTTAAAATATATCATATCTTGCTGAAAAATGTCGGTGTTGGTTCATTCTTCCCCTTCAATGTATAACAGGATCGTTTCACACAAAGAACCAATCTTTTTCATTCGTTTCACACAAATTTGGATGCATACGTATGTCAATCGTACCTGCGATTGGATCTTGTTTAGAGGTTGAGAGTCGATGGCTTCTTCCACACCTTTAGAGGTTGAGAGTCGATGACTTGTGATTTTGTAATACAGCACTACCATCTACAATACCCTGTTTTAAAAACATAAAAGTTATAAAAAAAACAATAGATTTGTGAATTAAACAAATACACCACTTAAAACATGATATACAAGTTAATACGGAGCAAAGTTTGAAAAATATAAGTTGAATGGACTCATTTTTGATGAATAGGTTGAAATTTCCACCTCAACTTGTTCTTCGCAGTTGTTACCAACCTTGCACTGTCTCTTGCAGGGCTTCTATAGAAAGTGTATAAGATCGCACATATATCGGGTTCTTTGGCTTCACCTTTGATGCAGTGTCTTACGTAAAATCAATCTCATGAGCACCAACTCTTGCAGCAATATCCTTCAATCACAAAAAGGGCTAGTGAGGGAAACTTTATCCAAATGTGATGGTATGGTGTCCCATCCACTTTATATGGATTATGATGACCTTTCTCATGGAAACAATATGCTGTTTTTATTGCTATGTGTTTTCATGAATTACCATAATTATTAATTTTAATTTTAAAATTTTAAAATTTTAAATATTAAGAGGAGTAATTAAATTACAGATGTGGTTACTAACATCATGTTGATGGATGCTGCAATGGTGTACCCGATTGCTACTTCAATAAGATTCAAGATTCACGTACTGGACAATTCCACAAAGGTTAACTTGAACCCACCTGAAAAGTTTTAAAATATTTTATAATTAGACATCGATTCACTCTGGGTGTATTGAATTTGCTTAGGTCTATCTAAACAGTTTGGTGCCAGTCTCAAGACTCAAAATTGGCTGGACTTAATTTGTAAGAGAATTGGGTCGGACACGAGACAACTTAAGTTCACTTTTGGCAGGCTGACCCGAACCTGGCCCAAATATTCACAGGCTGACCCGAACCCGACCCGTTCAACCAGGATTTTTTATTATTTTTTTCAGCAAATTAATATATTAAAATAAATATATACTACAAAAAAACACAAATTAGATATTAAAATTACATTAAAATCATAAAAGCTTATGTCAATTTCTATTTTTAAGTTATAAGAATAGCATAAAATACACACCAAATTTAATTTATAACATAAAACATATTGTAAAAATATAATATTACAGAAATGGGTTAAACGGGTCAACCGCCAACCCGACCAGGTTGACCCGAACCTGACCCGAACCCGTTTAGATAACAAACTCATACAACAATAAAGAACAAAAACATTTAAAATCGCAATAGAAAAAGATGAAAAACCTCGACATTATGTGCCTGCTCTGTTCCTTTTGATTTTGGTTCATGGAACAAAATACCTGCAATTAATCACTTCTTAGCCACCTATCTATATGTATGGGGATAACGATAACGATAACGACCCACGCGTTGGGAGGGTTTATAAATTCTTTAAACCAATCTTACCGAATTAACTAACTGAATAGCAGCAAATGCCAACTGAAGCAACTCGTCTTTATTCAACACAGAATTTTCCGAAAGCAATGTCAACAAACTATCCAGCATATCCTCGAGCCTAGAACAGACTCCATTAAACGATCTACAATCAAAACATCAACCCGTTAAACCAAACAATCAAAAACCTCATTAATCAAATCAGTCATTATACATCTTACTTATTCGCATCATTAACCGTTATACCCTCTAACCCGATCCGAATCACATCAATCCACTTCTCAACATCACCCCCTGCAATAGAACTATCATTGAGGGTAAACTAAAAAAATTCCCATAGTAAAACCTTCTTTTAATCTAACATAAGAGAATTCTAATCAGTCACAATTTACAAATTATCTTTCTACGCGGAAGGTGTGCTTTTTTGGTCATATTATCTATTAACTTCTTAAATAATATTAATATTTTTTTGATAAACCCTCAAAAATCTAATTGTTACAACCTCAAACACCAGAAACACATCAAAAACACTATCTTGTTAATTATCCATATCACTTTATCCCTTTCAAACCATAAATCCAAACACCCTTTACGCGCTACGCTCACAAAAAAAAGATAAGAAACGAAAACCAGACCTACATACACACACACACATATATATATATATATAGAGAGAGAGAGAGATGACCTGGGCGTTTACTGCTAACTCTCCAAACTGAAGATCGAACTCTTGCAGCTCTTGTCATCCAAATTCTCGCCTGACAAACAAAGTTATGAAGTAACAGTAAATCAACAAACAGATATGAAACGAAAAACCAAAGAACAAAATAGAATAAAGTGCATAAAGGGGTAACGACCATGAAGTGGGAGTGGTAAATTAGTGTTATCCGGTCAAACGTAACAGTAGCCGGAACAAAAATCAAGGGCCGTCGGAATACCTGTATCACCGGTTTTATGACTGGATGTTCAAGGAAGAGTAGGGATATCAAGGATCAGTTTAGGGTTAGAAATTGAAATAATAAATAATAGCTATGTCACAGAAAACCGACCTGATTAAAAGTGTGGTCGCCAGTCACCGGAGCACCAAATGCAAATACTGATTTCAAACATCAGAACACCGATTAGCGAATTTAGATACAAATTTCGATTAAATATCTACAGATTCAGATCAAATATAAGTTGTAATCATCTGTATTAAAATCACAAACAACATCAAGATACGGAATTGCTTCTGAATATACACTCAACATGGGTAAAAAAAATCAAACGGTGGTTACCTAAAGATGCGATTAGAGAGAGAGTTCTGGCTACCGATACGAAAAGGAGAGCGAGCGGCTTTGGCTTGAGAGGATGCACGCGCCGCTGCGCTACGGAGGGATGATGACCGGAAAATTGATCGGACGGCAGCCGCTGTAGTCACCATTGTGTGTGTGGTGTACATTGTTTTGATCCGGTTGCTATCAAGGGTTTTGAGTTTTGGGAGATATAAAGAAAGAAAGTGAAGAGGTGAATGAAATTAAGTCATCCTCTTCTACACTTGAAGTTTGACGATTGGGTTTCTGGGAATTAAACGTGGGAGGACGATTTCTCTATTTTAACCCTGAGATGTCTTAAAATTTTATAGAACTTCCTTTTTAAATGGAGTTAATTACTGTTTTCGTCCCTGTGGTTTGTCAAAAATCACTATTTCAATCCATTAGTTTAAAAATTGCGATTTCAGTCCCTGTGGTTTCACTTTCGTAACCATTTCAGTCCACCTCGTAACCATTTTAGTCCCTGTACTTACAGAATAAATGGATTGAAATGGTTACGAAAGTGAAACCACAGGGACTGAAATGGTTACGAAAGTGAAACCACAGGGACTGAAATCGCAATTTTTAAACTAATGGACCGAAATAGTGATTTTTGACAAACCACAGGGACGAAAACAATAATTAACTCTTTTAAATGGCTTTAAACATCTTGTACATGTTGCTTTAAAATTGATACGCATGGCAAAATTACCATCTGGTACATCACTTCTCTTTTTTAATATATTATATATTATAGATTATAGATATTATAGATTATTTTAATCAATATTATTTTAAGTACTGCATTTAAAACATCATAAATGTTGATTTTAAAACAGAACATGTAACTAAATTTTAGATTTTTGAGTTAAATAGCTTAATATATGAGAAATTGAAATTTTGGCTATATTAATGTGTATACTTTAATAGAAGGATGAATATGTTTAATTGTAGAAATTTTGTATGATAATGCTTGAAATTTTTTTAAGTATATGTTTATACTTGGTTTTACATGTTATGTATATATGTGGTAATATATGGCTTATTATGTATAAATGGTGATCTTGGTATGCTAAAGTGATATATTAACATAAAGATCACCAAGTATGGTGATGTTGTGATTAGATGATCATGTCAAGGGTTTGTATCAACTACAAACTTCCGATCTTCACAGGTCCTTCACGAAGGTGCCGTTTGTTGAATCGATATCTTACTACTCTAATTGTATTCGTATATATCAAAACTGAATGAGAGAAAAAAAATGGAGGGAAATAAATACAATATCGATTACATATAACGCATATCTTACTACTTCTAATTGTATTCGTATATAACAAAAATGTAGGACAAACATGGAGGATCAAAGCTCCTGTTATATACAGGATAGGGATTTGACGAGAGCGGATCTCGGCGGACTTATCATCGCCATTCATAAAGACAAAATTGGTCTTTCATTTTCCCAAAATGAATTTCGTAAGCTATTTTATTGTATCTTTAATTTAAGTTCTGCTTATCAATTACTTTAATGCATTTGACCTAATTAATTCTATAACAGGTTTGCCGACTGAGAGCTTCATATATAAAAAGCGCATCACCCGGGCGCTGGTCCTTTTTCTTTATTTTTTTTAAGGGCCGACAAAAATTATTTATTCATTGTAGCAAGATGCTACCCACCATACTTACAAATATTCAACCATAGTTACCTAATTCGCGGTTCGCTCCGGTTCGGGTATGCGGTTCGGGTTCGCGATTCACTAGTTGGCACGAATTCGGTACGGAGGGGGTAGGTTCATTTCGGTACGATTCGGTACGCTATTCCGGTACGGTTTACCATTTATAATGTTAAGTTTATATTTTATGTGTATAAACTTATAGTTTGAAGACCAAATGTAAACTAGTGAAGATAGAGGGGGTTAAACGTTAAAATAAACAAACTAGTTTTACACTTTTTATGTAAAAGTTTAAAGTTTTAAGGATTAATTTAAAGTAGTAAAACATAGAGGGGTTAAATGTTAAAAGTTTATAAACTTATTTAACCTAAAGTTGAAACACGACAGCCACTATTCTTCTTCTTCATCGTTTCAGGCCAATATTGCAGCACCAGTTCTGAAACACAAATTGGAACGACATTGTAGGCTTGCAACACCGGTTGAAGCTCTAAAACACAAATTGGAACGACATTGCAGCACCAGTTGAAGCTCTGAAACATGAATTGGAATGACGAATCAAACCCTAAATTCGCGAATTGATAACGAACTGGTCGTATACGAATAACTTGTCCAAAAACCACTTCATTTCTCGTCTTCCAAATACACCAGAAGGTGACCAAAATAACGGCATACAATGCTTTTTTCCTCTTACTCGAACCCGGATGAATTTCGTGCAACGCAAGTATATCCCTTATGCCGAACGCAATAACCGGCGGAACCAAACACCACCCTGCAATATTTAACCATATTACTTGTGCAAACTGACACGAAACAAATAAATGATCACTCATCTCCCCATAGTCTCCACAAAACACACACAGTTGGCTCTGCACCGGGATGTTTCGCGCTGCCAGTGCACATTTGGTCGGCAACCGCTCCATCTCTGCCCTCCATGCGACTATTGCAACCTTATTCGGAACCAGTTACACCATTCAAATACTCTAGAAGGACGCTCTCGATTAAACGGGTCGAGTAGCCGTTTGATACTAACGACATTAAAGGTACCAGATTCTTCATATTTCCAGCTCCATCTATCATTACCAGATGACAAAGTAAACCCGCTGATCAATCCCAAAAGTTGTTGTAGTTGGTTATTTTCGTTATCGCCCAGAGCCGAAGACAACCAATCCCAATGAAAAACCACACCTGCCTTGCCTACCCCCATCCGTTCATTAACCATACAATCTTTGTTTTTTCTGAGCTTTGAATAAGTCCGGGAATTTTATGTATAGTGGTACCTGATCAGCCCAACAGACTAACCAAAAGGAAATACTCTTACCATTCGCCAAAATCACAGACGTAGCATTCTTTAAATCAATCTCGGCTCTTAACAAAATATGCCAAATACTATAGATATTTTTCCACGGACCGGCTATAAAGACTTTTGTTGGAATATCTTTCCATACTCTTGGGTTGTGATGAATCGCCCAAACTATTCGTCTCCACAAACCTTCTTTTTCTGTTTTAAACCTCCACCACCATTTTGCCAGCATTGCTAAATTAGCGTCCCTGAGTGAGCCAAAACCCAACCCCCCGTATTTAATAGGAGCAATAGTTTTTTTCCCACGCCACCCAGTTCATTTTGGCCTTTTCTTCCGAACCACCCCAAAAGAAAACCCTCCTGATTTTATCTAGTGACTCCAGGACCTTTATTCGTGCTTTAAAAAGTGAGAAATAATATGTTGGTAAGGAGTTTAACACCGATTTGATTAGTGTTATCCTACCACCATATGATAATGTTTTTGCTTTCCATAGAGACAACCTACTTTTAAATACCACCGACTTCCAATTTCGAGGAAGATTCACATTCGCACCTACTAATAACCCAAGATGCTTAAACGGGAACGTACCTTTTTTGCACCTCAGTAGATTCGCCATATCTTGAACTTCATGATCCTCCACTCCAATCCCGAAAATGCTACACTTAGCAAGGTTTACTTTTAAACCTGAAGCTAAATAGAAGCATCTCAATAACCGTCTCAAGTTACTAATATTCGCGATTGACAACTCACCAATAAACATTACATCATCATCATAGATCAGATGGGAAAGAGACGGGCCATCATTAGAAAGCTTAATACCCTTAAATAACCCAACAGAGACGGCTTTCTTCATCATGCTAGTATGTGCTTCCATTGCAATAACAAACAAAAAAGGAGACAACGGATCACCCTAACGCAGCCCACAGGAACAATCAAATTCCCTAGTCGGCGATCCATTGGCCAAAACCGAGGCCCTTGCAGAGGATAAAGTTGCCATTATCCATGCTCTCCACCTACTTGGGAAATTCATTTGAGACAATATCGAGTTAAGAAATTCCCAGTTAACCAAACCATAAGCCTTATTAATGTCTACTTTGAAATACATCCCCCTACGCTTGTACTTCTTTAACCAACTCAATACTTCATTAAGGACTAGTGGGCCATCCATGATATTTCTGCCAACCAGAAACGCCGATTGTTGTTCAGAAACTAACTTTCCCAACACCCCTTTTAGCTGATTCACAAATACTTTTGAGATAACCTTATTGACCACGCCAATTAGACTTATTGGTCTAAAGTCCGCTGGGCTATCTGGATCTTTGACTTTTGGAATTAAGGCAATAAACGAAGAAGTACAACATTTATTGAGCGAACCCTCTTTATAAAATCTATTAAAAAGATCGACAATATCGGCACGTAGCCCGGCCCAACACTTTTTAATAAACCTGAAATTGAACCCATCCGGCCCCGGTGCACGATCACCTTCACATTCCCAAACAATCTCTTTAATATCATCCACTAAGAAAGGTAATACTAACCTGTCTGCCTCAGAATCCGAAATAGAAGCAAGATCCGGACAAACCAATTCCGGCCTAACAGCCATCAACTCAGTAAACTAATGACGAAAAAATTCAAACAAAGATTCTTTTATAGATAAGGGATTCGTAACCCAAACTCCGTCAATTCAACCTGAAACTGACTCGAACTCGTTTAGACTAAATCTAAACTCGCGAATTTCGTGTTACCTTCGTGTCGGGTTGAGAGTAAAAATTCTTACATTGATTGTTATTAACATGGATTTCACATGATCATATTGGTAAGTATGGTCAATCATAACTTATATGTATTAAAATATTCAATGTTTTAAACTTTTAATCCACATTAACTACTCTATAATAAAAAACCTATACGATACAATTATAAAGAAACATTGTCATTGTCATATATTACATAATAAATATACGATACAATAATAGAAGAAAAATATTGTCATTAGAATTTGTAATTGCGAATCCGTTTGAGGGTCGTTTTGTTGAATCAGTTTATAATTGTGACTCTTTCAGTGTGTTTTCTTACTGGACCGTCGTCGTTAAGAAAAAATATATATGAATGATAATTTCTTTATGGATTTTAATTTTCTATGTATAATATTATAGAATAGGATAAATTCTTCACTAATTTAAATTTAAAAAAATAAGTAATAAAATAAAAAATCGAGTTA
Source organism: Helianthus annuus (assembly GCF_002127325.2). Lineage (NCBI taxonomy): Eukaryota > Viridiplantae > Streptophyta > Magnoliopsida > Asterales > Asteraceae > Helianthus > Helianthus annuus. The sequence goes on from NC_035444.2 coordinate 4,285,224, forward strand.
ATTACATAGTTAGTCCATGTGGTTTGAACAAAATAACATATTTAGGTACTAATAGTTTAAAATCACATTCTAGGGTATTAACTTTTCATTTTGTAACATTTGGAGGTATTAACTTCTAGGATTTTAACATAGTTAGTCCTTGTGGTTTGCACAAAATAACATACTAAGGTACTAATAGAATATGATTTTAAACCTACAAATAATGTTAATACCTCCAAACGTTACAAAATGAAAAGTTAATACCATAGAATGTGATTAAACTATTAGTACCTAAGTATGTTACTTTGTGCAAACCACAGGGACTAACTATGTAATTAAATGTAAAAAAAATCTATACTTTTTCTTAAAACGTAATGATCCAACATGCATATTTATCTTAAACACGGGTAAAGTTTATTATCACACAGTGTAACACCCCAAAATTCGAATTATTAAATTCGTTAGCATGTTGCCATGTTTAATAAAATGAGATACAACAACTAAGTTAATAAACCTAGTTAAATGCCTATTAGATAAGCTAAATGATGAAACTTGTGGCATATATGACAGTAAGTTAAAACTTGAGGGACTTAGAGTGCCAAACTTGGAAGTTAATTTATTAAAAACAAAAATCTAACACACACAAGGTGTGTGGGTGCGTGAGAATGATCAGGAGCAAGGGGAAACCCTTCTCCTTCAACTACTTACAAGAACTCAAGAATTGAACCTGATTTTGAGAAGAAATCGAATGCATGAGGCTAGATACAACATAATCTAAGTGTATTGATCATAAGGTAAGTTCCAATTTATGATTTGATCATCTTGTATGAAGTGGGTTATTGATTAATCCACGAATTGGTATGAAATTAAGGGTGATTATGTGTTAGAATCGTTATATGAAACATGTATTATGTATGATTCCAACTAATTTGATGATTTAAGAAGAAACCCACAATTTTGAATAAAGGTAGCGACATGGATGTTCTACCCATGTCCAATCCTTGTTTGACGTATTTGTTACTAGCTTGAAATGGGTTTTGTGATGTTAGTTTAGGGTGAATTGTATGAATGGAATGTGATTTTGAACACTCTCTTGGTGGTTGGAATTTAGAAGTTAATGACTATGCTTGAACTAGTTGTAAACTATGCATAGTAAGTTGTACGCACACCAAGTGTTTGATAAAATGACTAGGTGAAGCTAGAAAGTGAAATTGTATGAAAATTGTGAGTTTGCATGTATAGAAAGCGGTTGTGATAAAAGTAGTAGCTTACTAACTTGAAAAATGTGCTTTAGATGGTACTCGTATATGAATTCGGGTTGAAAGTATATGTTAGTCAAACTTATGCATTAGGAGCTTGTACATTGTGTTTGAACGGGTGAGGTTGCTATGCGGTCTACTAATCCCTTAATTACGGTTAAGAGTGAACATGCACTAAGTGAATATGGTGCACAACTTCACTAACAAAGGATGAAATTAGGATTTTTGCTAAGTTGATTCTTATAAGATATGGTTGTCGAATGTAGAGTTATGAAAGTATGAGTATGTGAGCATTGATTATGTGTTATGTGTGATAGTGAATTTGGATTTCGAAGATATTAGATATCGTGGTTGATAAATCATGTCTTATGCATGTTAGTAAAGGTCGATGTTGATAAGAATAGGTAAATGTGTGTTAATTTGAATGAGCATGAATACTAACATTATTATGGCATGACGACATGAAAGAATCGGACCCACACAAGCATGGACGTGGACTCAAGCACGAAAGACTAACGGGTCAAGATGAGGCAAGCAAGCGGGTATGAACGCGGATGCACAAGGTAAGTGATTCCGTGATCACTTCTTAGTTGTTTATGTAATGTTATATGCATTTTAATTACATGTGATAATTGAGGTCAAATAGGAATGAATTGTATGATGTCGATGAATGTATTAAACGGATCTTAGTTTTGATCCGAGCAAGGTAGGTGTGATTAAGAAATTGTAGCATGGTAGTGGAATTGGTTACTTATGTAAGAAATTCCTTTGTTATTAAGGATAGAGCATAGTTGACTAAAATGCCCTTGATAGGTATATCGGGCAAACGACCATAGAAGCCGTTTAGAAACGAGCTATTTCGATTAGAGTAATGTCTTGGACAAGTATGAAAGCGAAGTATAGGGTTTTGTATGTCATGGTTCATTTAATGTGCAAATACCCATAACGGGTCAACAATAAGCTTTTGAGCGAAAATGGGTTAAGAGGATGCAAGACGTCCGATAATTTAATCTTTTATGTTAGGTGCCAATGAAACTATTAAAGATCATATGAGATTGAGGTCAAATAAACAGATTATGATGTTAAATGCACGAACGGGTCAAATAGTTAGAAAATGGTAATATGTCAAATGCACGCAAGTTAAGAATTTCCTTAATCCGGAGGTAGGATTTTAAGTTAATATGATAGAATATGAATCTACAAGCATGTAGGAAGAAACGGTAGGTTAAACGGGTAAACGGTTCAAAAGTTATGCGCGTTTTAGTGCGTACGGACGACGAAACGGAACTGCAGAAAAACTGCAATTTCTAGAGGGCGTCGCCGACGGGTATGGGGGCGTCGCCGACGGGCTCCAGAAAGTGAAGTTTTGTGCTGACGGGTTAATTACCTGCCTACGGGTTTTTGGGCTACGGGTGAATGCAAGGCCCGTCGCCGACGGCCCTAGGGGCGTCGGCGACGGCCTCCCCAAGTCTCAAAAGCTAAATTCTTGTTATTTAAGTTGATTTACGTGTCGTAGGCTTCGGTTTGTTATCCGTGGACTATGACGGACCTTCCAAACATGATTTTTACGGTTCCTTAGATGTTTATGGGCTTTAAACCTACGTCTAAGACCCTTGTAAATATTGTATGTAAGGATGTAGGAAGATATGTACGTATGTAGATGTGTAGGTATGTATGTCTAAAGATATGTATGAGCGTATGCATGTATGTAAAGATGTAGGAAAGGTATGTACGTATGTGGTTGTGCATGTATGTATGTGTAAAGACATGTGTGAGTGTATGCACGTATGTAAGGTCGTAAGAAAGGTATGTGTGTATGTAGAGGAGTATGTATACATGTAAGATGGTACGTATGCATGATTTAAATACGTAGAGTTTTAACGTTACTAATTATGCGTTTGAGGTTGGTATGTAATGCAGGAACGAGAATATCGGATTCTTACGAAATTTAAGCTCTACCTGAAATAAGAGGATGAGTAAGGATAGTTGGATGAACTAATGTTAAATTGTCGAATGCTATTCAATATTTAATTATATGGGATTAATGTTATATGATGTTGTCGTTGACTAATGACTAAGTTGTATGTTATGTCCACAGGTGCCACACGGACTTCTTCTGCTACTTAGAAAGTGAAGCGGAGGTAGATCGAGTCAAGAGCAAGGATTGCACGGATAGATCGGTCATATAATTGAAGTGTATAACGTCTAGTAATGTAAATTTTAGTATAAATGTTGTAAATTCTTTTATAGAACGTTTAACATTTTTAGCATTGGAACCTTCGCGAAAGTAATGTCGTTAATAAGGAAAGAAATTTTTAAAGCCCTTTTTCCGCTGCGTCATTTTTAAGGTAAAACGTGTTAGGGCGTAACACACAGTATTGTCATCCGTTGTCTAAAGAACAATATCAATCCGTGATCTCGAAAAATTACTATACTCGTGATACATTTAACTTCGACCTGACTCATCCTGAGAGGGACAAGCTGATATCATTGTTTCAAAGAAATCCCGGTATATCACCGGATTATGTGAATTTCTATGAGATTTTGCGGAAGTCCTCTATAAGACAACGATGTGAACCAAGTTTAAATGAAAACTTGTCATCGACTAGTAATAAATACTCCTCAAGTCCTAAAACACACACTAGTACATACAACCCGTTATTGGACCAACCCCACATTGCTGATGGTGGTCGAGGATACATCGGTGTGACTTTGGTGGTGAAACGGTGGCACTTTTTCGGTGTGCAGTTATTCTCACAAGTTTTCTTAACCGTTATCAACCGTCATCCTCGCTTAGGTATAAATGCAGTTCCTCCTGCAATAATGGAGGGTACCAAGAGAATTGTAAATTCTTCAAAGTTGATTGTCGATTTCATTGATATTATCATTTCATTGAATACTCTGTTTTTCATTATCTTCACACAAATCCGCCACAAATCATCTACCTTGTCTAGATAAATTAGATTTTTGTATTTCTAATATATGATTGTTTTTCTTTGAAGATTATTGAAAAAGGGAAAGCTATGCAGGAAACTCAATAGAAGCTTAGGGAAGACCTGGTAAAAATCCTTTGCCCTTCCTTGCATGTGATCTTAGAAACTTGCTGACCGAATCGTACTGCAAATTCAGGATGCATCAAATTGCAAATTCAGAAGCTTGAAGACCGGATTCTTGAATTAGAATCCAGACAAAGTGGCTGATATCCATCAAAGGTTGGTTTCAAAGGTTAATCAAGGTGTTTCGAAGCTTTCCTAATCATCTATGTTATCATTTTCATGTATGTTCACTGCCATTTTCAAGTTTCTAGAGCTTGAATGCTCTAAATACCAAACCAGATGTTCTTGACAGAAACATGAGCCTCATTTGGTGTGTTTTCCTCTCTTGAAATCATCGGTCTAGCACCATCCAAGTTTTATCACGTTAGGTTGGCTGAAAACCACCTAAAACCATCTCTCCTTTTTTAAACACATTCATGTTTGGTTTATGTACATCTATGTTACTAGGTTATTTTGGAGTTTCACAGAAAAGAGAAATTTCCAAAGGTTTTCTGATCAACCGGCGAGTGGTTTGGACAACCCTATTCAAAGACACACTCTCCCGCTAGCCCCGAGAGAGAGAGAGAGAGAGAGAAAGAGAGAGAGAGAAAGAGAGAGAGAGAGAGAGAAAGAGAGAGAGAGAGAGAGAGTGTGAAGGGATGTCTTGGGTAATTGAAGCCGACTTCTATATTTATAGTGGGATTGCCATATACCTTTGATATTTCCAGACTATTCCAAAAATATATTTATGTATAAAGATCAAGAGAAGTTCAAGAAATTATCCATGATTTTTTGATTATTTTCTATACTATTCAAAAGATATATTTAGATAGCATCTAGTTGAAATTACAATTTGTAACAAAAATGGAATCTTAATTTGTTGGATTTGGAATTGAAATTTGTTAGAAGGATTTGAAATATAAAAAAATTAGATTCTATCAAAAAAATTTGATGTGTGCGAGCATAGGTTTAATTTGTAGTATATTTTTAAGCACTTTTACTTGTTTATCAAGCTTTAAATTTATAAAACACGATATAACACAATCACTCTCTACAACACGCTAGGGCAAGTGCATCCATCGTTGGCGTAGTATAATGATGGTACGATACCGAGATCGTCCAAGGACACAAGATCTTTTGATACCGGAATATCATAAACGTCTAATCTAATCCAATTTTTAGGGAAAAAGATGTTTAGTAATTAAAAGTAAAGAAAGAAACTAAAATATTAAAAAGAAAGATAGACAAGATCAATGATCCTCGTACCAATTTGGCGTATTTGGTACTCATAGAGGTATCAATGGAGTGTTCGAAAAATAAAACAAAGGGGTACTAAAGTGGGTGACGTACCGAAATACCACCGGTACCAATACTTGTACCTGTACAATTACACACTTTTTGAAGGGACATTATGATAGTGATGTGACGAAAAATGCCCCTTGGTGGGCATTAACCATTGCCCATGGTCTAAGAAGAGATCAAGAAACAAACGAGTCGAAAATAAAATCAGTTAGTTGGACTAATGGTTTCCATATCTCTAAAATAATTGTATTTGTATATAAATAATTTAATTTAATTTGGGTAACTTATAATAATGGAAAAGATAGATGTCTTCATATTCATTTTAAAACCTTTTATAACATAGATATAGGCAACATATATTCAACACTTAACTTACCTCTTGTTGGGCTTAGACCGGAGATGATAAATGAGGAGAGATAACAAAAGCTCTATTTGAGTACACACATCGAGCGAGCTTATGCTCAAAGCGCACATATTGTTCTCTCATAATTTCTTTTCAGAAAGCTCTATTGGAAACTTCATTAATTAAGATATATCAACTTAATTAGAGAGGGTAAAATCCACACAATGTCACATAGATATAACCTAAGATATTCATTTCGTTGGAGAGTCAGTTAAGCAACGTCGATGCCGTGAAGAATATGCAATGTTATTTATTGTGATAATTATCAACGACATCCTTCATATTTGTTCGGGTTGACCTTCGAACACACCGTAGTTGACTTGTCAACCCGTTGAAATGTTGTCTGATTACGTAAGAGTCAAGGTTTCGATCTTCATATGCGAGCATTGAAACTCAAACAAAGTTCATGATACACGGGCTCTTGAATGAATCAAATTGGTGCATAAGAACAACTTAGATTGTGAAAAAGGCAAATTGGAAAATAATAATCCCATCTTTCTGAAATTGGCCGATAATAATCCCAAGTCAGTTATTAGCCAATAATAATCCGACCTCGTCTAATTTTTTTTGTAAAATAGTCCACCGTTAAAATAGCTTAACGGAGTTAAGTGTTTTTTCCGAATTACAAACCGATGTTTTAGGGTTTTTTTTATCAGAATGAGAATACGAGTCGATTGATGTAAAACTTACCTTGAAATACTTCCCCCAACCCACGAAAACGGTGCTTCAATTCGGGTGTTTAACTTCCAATTAAAAAAATTCAAGCCATTTCGAACACAATTTAGAGGTAAGTTTTACATCAATCGACTCGTATCCTCGTTCTGATCAAAAGCCCTAAAACATCGATTTGTAATTCGAAAAAACACTTAACTCCGTTAAGCTTATTTTAACGGCAGACTATTTTACAAAAAAATTGGACGAGGTCGGATTATTATTGGCTAATAACTGACTTAGCCAATTTCAGAAAGATGTGATTATTATTTTCCAATTTGCCTGTGAAAAATAGGGGTCAGCAAGTTTAGGTCCGAACCGAAAATAACCGAGAACCGAACCGAAAATATGCCCAACCTGACCCGAACTCAAGTACCTAGGTATTTAGATCGGTTCCAATTTTTCATATAAAATAGGGTCGGGTCGGGTCGGTTCTCGGTTCTTTTCATGGTGAAATCCGACTTGGACCTATGGACCGGAACCGACCCTATATTTAGGGCAGTGAATCGGTTCTGCATTTTATGTTTGATCGGTTCTCGGGTCGGGTCGGGTTTTTCCTTTTGCTCACCCCGACAAGTTTTTTTTTAGTTTAATATTTTTTTAACGAGCACGTCGATACTCTATTGAACATACTTTTAACTTTGCTATAACGAGCGTGTCTAAACCGACCAAGTTTCTATCGTTTTCTTTTTCATTTACCTTGTTTTCTTTTTCATTTACCTTATTTTTACCTTTGTTATTTACTATATCGTTTTACCTTTTGTTATTATTTTGATATTCCAAGAGTTACCACGCAAATAGCATAAGTTTACAAATTTATTTATCGTTGGTTGTCATGGTGTGCTGTACTTTCTGAATTCCAATCGCGTACTTACGCAACGCGTGGTAAGTACGACCCTAGTATTTTCTATTTCTAGACAGCATTAATCATTTTATTTTTCAGATTTACAATCACCATAATATTTACGATTTCCAAATATATATATATATATATATCAACTTTTCTTAAATTAAATTTACAGTTTCCAAATATATATCAACTTTTCTTAAATAAGATATATTGTTTATTAATACTTTATAAAATATCTTTACAGCTTTCCAAAGAGAATAAATAGGAAAATTACCCCCAAAATATCCATTACCCCCAAACCCGCTCGGCAATCTCGCATTCACATATCGGATGTAAAACTTAAACCCTAAACCTCATTTTAATGATACGATTGTAGCCCATTGTTCTTGAATTGTTCCATACACACAATCATTCTATTTCACATCAGTACTGTATTGTTCAAAAAATTACATTCAGTTCCTTTTTGTTTCCATCTATTCAAAACAACTTTTGATTTTTGTCAGTGACACTATGCGCCCCCCAATTGGAAAAAGTTTTAAGCTCCACCATGAAATGATTCGATTGCTTGAAGAACAGAAAACCGCATCCAAAAAAACGCACCATACACTTGAAGGAAACCATGCATTTTTTCGAATAGTGTTGAGCTTATAGCCGGATCATCAGATACGATAGTCGAAAAGCTCGGTATTCTCGCGATAAGCCAACAAAAGTATTTTGCTGCTCAGTATAAGCATATGGACGACCAGACCACATATCGTGTTACTTTGGAAAACGTTTTGAAAGCCCAGGAAACACATATGAAACTACATCAGGAGACATCCGAGAAGCATATTGAGATGCAGGAGGAGCATTTTAAGGCTCAACAGGAGGCATTGGTAGCCCATCTGAACGCCCAAAAAACAGCACTGACGGCCCATCTAAAAGCCCAGGAAACTGCACTGGTGGCCTATCTGAAAGCCCAGCAAATTGCATTGGCGGCGGATCTGAAAGCCCAACAAACTGCACTGGCAACTCAACTTGAAGCCCAAAAGACTGCTTTCCAGGAACATTTGAAGGACCGAGCCGAATCCATAACGCGCCTGCAACGTTCCGCAGTTGTCCATTCCATTCCATTCCCTCATTTATTCCATTACACCATACCAAATAGGCCCTTTGAGATTTTGCGGAAGTTCTCTATAAGACAAGGATGTGAACCAAGTTTAAATGAAAACTTGTCATCGACCAGTAATAAATACTCCTCAAGTCCTAAAACACACACTAGTACATAGAACCCGTTGTTGGACCAACCCCACATTGCTGATGGCGGTCGAGGATACATCGGTTCAAGTTCAACATCTGGTCATAAGATTCCCGGTTCCATTAATGTGCTACAGTTAGTGTTGCAGGTAAGATTATTGGTTTACTTTTAGTTATTGTACTATGTTAATTATTAGATAAACTTTGTATATTATGTAATTAAGGGGACCGACAATTGAATCGGTGTGGCTTCGGTGGCGAAACGACGGCACTATTTCGGTGTGGCAGTTATTCTCACAAGTTTTCTTAAGCGTTATCAACCGTTAATCCTCGCTTAGGTATAAATACAATTCCTCCTGCAATAATGGAGGGTACCAAGAGAATTGTAAATTCTTCAAATTTGATTGTCGATTCATCGATATTATCTTTTCATTGAATACTCTGTTTTTCGTTATCTTCGCACAAATCCGACACAAATCATCTACCTTATCTGGATAAATTAGATTTTTGTATTTCTAATGTATGACTGTTTTTCTTTGAAGATTATTGAAAAAGGGAATGCTATGCAGGAAATTCAATAGAAGCTTAGGGAAGACCTGGTAAAAATCCTTTGCCCTTCCTTGCATGTGATCTTAGAAACTTGCTGACCAAATCGTATTGCAAATTCAGGATGCATCAAAGTTGCAAATTCAGAAGCTTGAAGACCGGATTCTCGAATTGGAATCCAGACAAAGTGGCTGATATCCATAAAGACCAACCCTCAAAACTAAATTCAAAAAGGTTGGTTTCAAAGGTTAATCAAGGTGTTTTGAAGCTTTCCTAATCATCTAAGTTATCATTTTCATGTATGTTCACTGCCATTTTCAAGTTTCTAGAGCTTGAATGCTCTAAATACCAAACCAGATGTTCCTGACAGAAGCATGAGCCTCATTTGGTGTGTTTTCCTCTCTTGAAATCATTGGTCTAGTACCATCAAAGTTTCATCACGTTAGACTGGCTGAAAACCACCTAAAACCATCACTCTTTTTTCTAAACACATTCATGTGTGGTTTGGGTACATCTATGTTACTAGGTGATTTTGGAGTTTCACAGAAAAGAGAAATTTCCAAAGGTTTTCTAATCAACCGGCGAGCGGGTTGGACAACCCTAATCAAAGACACACTCTCCCGCTAGCCCCCATATCTCTCTCTAGAGAGAGAGAGGGGATGTCTTGGGTAAATGAAGCCAACATCTTTATTTATAATGGGATTGCCATATACCTTTTATATTTCTAGACTATTCCAAAAATATATTTATGTATAAAGATCAAGAGAAGTTCAAGAAATTATCCATGATTTTTCAACTATTTTCTATACTATTCAAAAAATATATTTAGATAGCATCTAGTTGAAATTATAATTTGTAAAAAAATGGAAATTTAATTTGTTGGATTTGGAATTGAAATATGTTAGAAGGATTTGAAATACAAAAAAAATTACATTCTATCAAAAAATTTGATGTGTGCGAGCGTAGGCTTAATTTTTAGTATATTTTTAAACACTTTTACTCGTTTATCAAGCTTTAAATACATAAAACACGATATAACACAATCACTCTTTGCAACACGCTAGGGAAAGTGCATCCATTGTTGGCGTAGTATAATGATGGTAAGATACCGAAATCGTCCAAGGACACAAGAGCTTTTGATACCGGAATCTAATCCAATTTTTAGGAAAAAGATGTTTAGTAATTAAAAGTAAAGAAAGAAACTAAGATATTAAAAAGAAAGATAGACAAGATCAATGGTCCTCGTACTAATTTGGCCTATTTGGTATTCATATAGGTACCAAGATCAATGGAGTGTTCGAAAAATAAAACAAAGTGGTACTAAAGTGGGTGACGTACTGAAGTACCACCGGTACCGATTGTAACAACCGTCTAATTTCCATTTGAATTTAATAAAATATGCATGATTTTATATAAAAAGTGCTTTAATTCATCACAAGTACAAAATCAAAGTTTAAAGTGATCACATACTAGTCATCTACCAACTAGTTTAAACATTCAAAACATGATTAGTGAAATTGTTTACATCACAAACATTGTCTAAACAAAGTTAAATTAACGCGAAAGCTTGATAGGTTTGTGTTCGGTTCTTCAAAATATGCTTGATCGCCATCTGGAAAGTACCCATCATTACCTAAAGTCAAAACCACTTAAAAAGTTAGTTTTGACATTGAAATAGTGCGTATAAACAAGTTCCAGTATCAAATAAAAAAAAAAAAATTTCAGTTTTGGTCCTGTCGCATGTCGCGCCAGAACCCACTCAACCTGTCGCGTGTCGCGACGGCTTCCGCGTGTCGCGACAGATCCAAAGGATCCTGTCGCGTGGCGCGGGGAGACCATTTTCCAGCAAGTGCAGGTTTGAGACCTGCATTTCCTGCCCAACTCCGAATTTCACAAAAACGAACTTAAAATGCTCATAACTTTTGAACCGTATGTCCGTTTTAGGTGATTCTTTTTCCTATACATCCGTAATTTAATTACCGACGCATCTTTTATAATTATCATACCGAAAATTTGGTTTACGGACCGAACGACTAAAAGTCACTATACAATTGTTCGACCCATTATATTTACACTCATTTTGCTACCCTTGCAATAGTGACCATAAGGCGCTTTAACCCAACATCCGGGGCTTAATATCACCGGCATTTCATTACCAATCTCATGGCTTCATGCTCTTGTGATTGTCACGCCAAATGCTAACTATTAAACACCAACACAACTAATTACACAATTATTCGACCCGTTTGGCTCATCTATGGAATCCTTCATTATAATGATTACCAAACGATTTCTAGAGGCTTCTTAACCTATTAAATTCAAGTAGTGAACATCGTCACTTCAATCATCACCACTTTTATTCTAAACGCAACCATACATGTTCTACTATCAAATTTACTTAATGTAACGGATCAAGTTACATACCTTCAAAGCAAGCCCTTCAATCGTGCTTCACCACCGGCTTGTCCATTAGACGTTCCGGCTTCCTTTCCTATAGAGTTCAACCATGGCATGTTTAGAACTCTTTTCAAATCATATGTCGCATAGTTTGCCGAACCATTACAAATATACGTTTTAACTTGAAATCTTAGTTTTAAGCCTTCTTTGAGGCATTTATACAAACACTTTAAGGGCAGAATTTTACATGATTTATTAACAAGTTCATAACTTGTCATATAGCCCAAATTTACATCAATCAAGCTATCTTACATAAATGTTAGCCTCTACAATTCTGAAGTCACTTCACAATTATCAATTTACACTAGAACAACCACCAAAATCCTAGTGTTTATCAAGTTCTACATAACCCACTAATCACCTACAATGGTGTTCATGGATTTCACTAGAATTAAGCATGATTTCAACATATACTTGTCTAGTGTTTACTCCTAGACACTACAATGTTCCTATTTCATTTGCATAACAAACATACATCCTTAATTTCAAATTCTTTAAGTTTACTCAGAATTTCAACTAGAGATTTCTCATGAAATTTACATACCTTGTGACTCCTTTTTCAGTGGAGATCACTAATTCGTATTCGGATTTTGATTTAGAATGGATTTGGACCTTCAATTTGAGAGATTATACAAGAACTAGGGTTGTGGGGTTTTCCTTTGGTCGCCCTCTGCTTCAATCGACCAGACACACACACTTTTGTGTGTGTTTGGTGTTTTTCTTTGTTTTAATTAAATCAAGTTTCAGGTTTAACAAGTTTGGCCCCTCTACATTCATTAGTTTGTATTTTTAGTGTTTTTAACCCACTTATAAGTCACTAGTAGACTTTTGTCTAACTAGGTTATTTTTAATCCTAGTTAGTTCACTTATTTATTTACCGACCTTTTATTTAAAATAACGGATTTATATTTTCGGGGTGTTACACCGATACTTGTACCTATACCGATAACGTATCAAAATATTCTGTAGAATCTTTTGTTCATATTCGGCATTGGTATTTTTAGTACCTGTACGATTCCACCTTTACCCTAGTATGTTATAAACAAAAATTTTTATTCCCAAAAAGAGGGATAAAACAAACCTATGGTGATAAACAAACCCATAATAATTTATTTTTGTGTAAACATTAATAAATATGTTTCTATGAAGAAATAACACTACTATTAGCTTAAATAGAAAAAAATTGGTTTATTTTTTATATCAAATTGTTCAAGTTATAAATTATGAATGATTAAAATTTTGGTTTTTTATTATTTAAAAAAAAGAAAATAAAAACAATTTATAAGAACAAGATAAAACAGAACTAAAAGAAAAAAATATTATAATTTGATTGGTTGGTCAAAACATATTTGACTACCCTGACATGTACTACCCTGCTTCACGAAAATTACAACATAAGAGATCCCGGATCTTCCAACTGAGAACACCCTAACCATCGTTGTCCCTCTCCTCGTCGTCTATAATGAGAGGCTAAGAGTACTTTTCCCATCCAAAAAGGAGATTGTGATTCTGAAATGACTACATACGACATAAATTTTCATATTTTACTGCACGGGAACAATATTATATCACTCTCTAAGGCATAATATACGATCACTACCATATGTGCATCATTGCATAATGGGGTAATCCAAACCTCACATTATTGCATAATTTGGTAATCCGAACCACAGATCATTGCAGACTGGGATAATCCAAACATCAAATGACTTGCGTGTTTTGGAGATATTGAAACATCTGGGCATATATGTGGGGATCAGTGTCTACTCTTAATTTGATTAAATAATGCACATAATATCATTATAAAAAGAAAGGAACTGCATGGATGCTAAATTAGACATCATATATAACTCATCCTTTGCTCTATTGCTCTTATGTAAATTGAAAGAAAATAACAAACAAATCAAAAGGGAAAACTCCAACTATCAATACATTAATAATTTAGAACATACCCTTATTCATTGAACCTCTATGACCCTTCACTAGTGTAAATCCTCTCATAATTAGCATAATCAAAATCTCCATCATTGTCATCATCATCTCCCTCTATGCTAGCCAATGTAGGTGGATAGTCGTAACCATGATCATCACCACCATTGTCTTCATTTGCATGGCCCTTGTTACACCACCATGGTCCAATATCTTGCTAACCTGGGCCATTTGTTGGAGTTGGCTTATGATGAAGTTTAGAGTTGCAGTTTGGAGTATAAAAATGAGAAACCCTGAAGCCATATTTATGGGTAAGAAAAGGATTTGTTGAGAAGACATTTATATGCTTGAGTATAAGTGTGGAGTTACAAGTGAAGTGTGTGTCAAACATAGTTACATCCATGTGAAAAACAAATCAGGAGACATGTCAGCAGATTTAGCACAATCAGAACAGCTGCATGTACGTGGTGAAACATGAGCTACCTGGTGCATGAGTGGGTCAAGGGGAAAGTGTAGGGTTCCCCACTTAGTGGCTCAACATGAAAGGAACACTACGAAAAGGTGAATGAGCATATCTTTTTCATAAGGAAATACTAATTAGTTTATTATAAGTGAATAAATTACTTCCAAGCTCCATCTGTATGTGGTTGCATTCAATTCATGTATGTGCGATATATACATGTAATTATATATGTATATTCTTTCTTTAATGGGAAATTGTGTGTGTTAAAAACTAAGCAAAGTAGCGCAAAGTTGAAGATGAACTTTGGGTTACAAGTCCATTTAGCCAATTTAAAGAATTTCTTTTAATCAACTAGTGTTTCACAAATAGGAGTTACATTTTGCATGTATACATTTTTGGGTTACAAATCCATTTAGCCAATTTAAAGAATTTATTTTTAGTAAATGCTTATTCAATCTTTCTATAGAAATCAAGAGTGAATTTCAAGGATTGTCCTTTATCTTTATACATATTTTCAGGCGTTGTACTTTATGTTCAAAATTAACAAGTTTGGCACTTTATGTTTTCAAATTATACACGTTTTGTCCTTTAAACCTAACCCAGTTAGTTTTTTTAGTTAAACTTGATCATGTGCAAAGCATACTAAGGACATTTTTGTCACTTCACCTTTCAAGGACTACTCTAGATTACCAAAGATCTAACCATTATATTAAAATTAAAAAAATACCTAAAAACAAGATTAAAGCGCTCTCTCTCTCCCTCTATCGAATTATCTTCTTCCACAAACAAATTATTGTTGCGGATCGTCACCTACAAGCAACAAACAACTTCAATATTTTTCTAACCTAATTTCATCCCCTTTTCATCACCTACAACAAACGTCAATGTATTTCATCACCTACAACAAACAACGTCAATGTATGTTGCAGATCATTACTCTGGCGACCGCCGTAGTTACTTCGGCAACGACCGCAGCGCCACCACCGCCACTTCTCCCCTCTCTCTATCAACGCCACCACTTACACATCTTATTCGCATCACAATTAATTGGTTAATACAACGTTCACCCATTTAAGCATGGATATTTTTCTTTAATCTACATACTTTCTACTTATGATTTAAAAATTAATTTAGTAAAACCATGGGTAATGGTTAATGCTCTTTAAAAGACATTTTTTAAGGCTTCTTAATGCCCTTTCATTTATTAGTTTCTTTGTTTTTCCTTCTTATTGAGCATTATTTTAGAAATGTCACTCCCTCTTCATGCCTATGGGGATGGTGTAAGGGCATTATCAAAACCTTTCACGCCCCTATAAAGCCCCGTTAGGGTGAAGGGGGCACCCCCCTAATGAGGTGAGGGGAAACTTTTTTTAACCCAGTCATACGTTGCCATGTCATTTCCCCTCTATAACTTCCCTCTTGTCCAAAAACGTATGGGGTGCACCCCTCTTAGGGGAATTTTTTTTTTTATTAAAAAAAAAATTGATTGGTTGAAAATGAGGGTGGCCCCACCATCTCCTCTCTCCTTCTTCGGTGAACACTCCCCTCACACTCTCCCCGATTTGCCTCCCCTCTTGGATGGCGGCACCTTCCCGCACGGCAAAAATGGTCCCCGAATGGAGTCCCCGAGGGTGCCCCCTGCACCCTTACGTATGGCCTAATAATATTATCCTTAACTAACTTAGTTTCTAAATACATTCAATCAAAGATGATAACAATAACTGAATTATTAATAATTTAGTTTCTAAATACATAAAATCAAAGATGATAACAATAACTAAAGTTATTAAATATTTCTAAACTAATGTAGGCATTCAGCAACTACCTAATCAAATACATTCTCAAGAGTCAAAAATTCCCTATTATCATAGTTTCTTCTCCCTCATATCTCCTCACTTCAATTAGCTTTAATTCATGCTGCTGGAGCATAATCATAATCCCCATCATCGTCGTCCCCGTTGTTCTCTGATGCCGCCTGAGCATACTCATAACCTCCTTCACTACCATCATTGTATTGGTCTGCATTGTTCTTGAATGACCACCTTCCGCTTATCTCAGTAACAGGCGACATTTTCTTCTTGATTTTTCTGTGATTTTATATGGTTTTTGTTTGGAGTATGAAAAAAAAATGAGGAGAAGCCATATTTATGGGCAAGAGAAGCAAACGGTGGTTATTTGATTTTGAGCTCCACGAGCATAAGTGTGGAGTTATGAGTAAAGGGTGTGTCTTGTATGGTAACACACAAGTGTACACATGTCTAAAGTGCACAATCAGTATAGCTGTAAGTACTAGTACAAAAGCATGTGTGGGTCATGCAAAGTAAAGCAAGCGTAAGGAAAGGTCATATTCTTTTTATGTTGTCCCAGGGTATTAAATGGACCTGTCTCTTCCACACAAAAAATGTGAAAAGTTGTATTCTCAAACTAAACTTGGATAATATCATAGAATAATGAAAACCAAAGTATTATGTAATCAGAAAAACTAATCTAATACCAACTCCTAGAACAATTACAATAAGCCTTAATCACATAGTATGCTGTATAAGAAAACCATACAACCTCTCAAAAAATAAGAATCCATAAAAAATTAAAGAATGTATAAGAATACTTTGTGGTGTTAACAATGAAAGCGGATCCGGGGCCATAGCATACACTGCAAGAAGCACGAAAACAGAGCTACAATTGTTGCGGCATGACAATGGTTGAAAAAGAAAATAAATAAGACATAATCTATAAATGTACAATACGTCCATGTACAATGTTCTAAGACTACATGTGTGGTGGGTAGGGAAAAAGGCATGTCACATAGGTGCCACATCACCAAAATGGCTTTTCCCTCCACGTCAAAAAAAAAAAAAAAGGAGAGGGGTGGTGTAAGATATGGAGGCAAAAAAATCAAGTTGGTCAAATGTCAAAGGCCCCAATGCCAGTGAAAAGTTTGCCTTGGAAAGGGGCGACACCCGTTTGCAATTATGGCGTGTTAGTGTGGGTGGCGTGGAGGGGCTTGCCCTCCCCTCTCCATGCCCCTATACCGTGTAGTTTAACATGGGGGGGGGGGGGGTGATGGAGAAGAGGGATGACTCAACACTAACACATCTAGAGATATTAAAGAAAGAGCAAAGAAGAGAACAAGTCTAAGGTGTAATTAATACCATATAGAATAATGTAAACTGTAAAACATTAATTATATATTATTGATCAACAATCAATCATCTATCAGGGAAATCTAATCTAACATCACTTCTGAACTAATTAGGGGTGTTCAAAAGTATCTGAATTTGAAAATCCGACCCGAAATATTTGATATCCACTCCAAACTATCTAAAAATTCGGATATCCGAAATTTTCGTATTCGGTTTTAGATTTAATAGTTTTAGGATATTCAGTATCTATCCGAAAATTTATAAATTTATTTTTTGTTTTTGTTGGTTATATGAAATTTACCAAAAATATTCAAAGTATATATGAGAATATTCGACATATCATCGGAAAAATTATATTTGGATATCCGAAAATATTCGGTTCAGAATTAAAAAATAACTGGATATTCGTATATCCGATCGGTTATCTCCTAATACGGATATCGGATAGTGAAAGCAGGTATCCGAAAATTTCAGATATCCGATTTCGAACACCCCTGTAATAAAGATACTTAGATGAAAATTTTGACAAAGAGTTGAAGAAAGTAAATAAAGAAAGTAGATTTCTCAAAGAAAGTTAGACAATTATAATTTCTGAGTTCTTAAATGAATACACACTACAAGAAATTAACCTTATAGAGACGAAATTTTGAAGGTCTGTAGTGAATATGAAGACTGCAAAATTGGGTAAAAACTTCAATTGACGAAATCAAAGCCCTTAATCATGGAATTGGGGTCTCACAGCTAGGTCAAACCACATATTATTGTGATGCGGGCCCAAGTGTGGAAGAGCGGGCCATCTTGTATTTGGAGGCCCAAGATCGCGTAACAAAAGGGGCTTCACTAAAATGGCTCTAACTTGGGCTACGGGGGTCCGTTTTGGGCGTGTGACCAGGCAAAACGAACGGGAGAACGAGCTCTATCTTGCTGCAAACAGCCGACGGTGGTTTGGATCATCGTCCAGGCCGAAAAAAACGCTTATTTCTATTAGTTTTTTCCATTTTTATGTTTTCTCAAGTATTTTGGCCATTTTGTTTTTGGGCTTGTGTTTGGCCCGTTGTCTTTTTTAGGCCCATTTCGAATTTATGTTCCTATTTATATGTTGCCCTAGTGAAATGAAAGATCAGACTTGAATTTTGAGAAAACTGATTTTCACTTCAAATTATGTGCCCTTTGGGTTGAATTTTGGGGTTGGGGAAAATCAGCGTGTTTGATCTTCATTATCGTACCATGCACTACATCAGTTGGTATCAGAGCCGAATTCCTGGCTCAAAATGCCTCCGAGGAGAAACAACAACAGGCCTCTCGATGAAGTGTATGAACGAGAGTTGGAGCAGCGACTTATGGCGAGAGTGGATGAACAGTTGGATCAAGTGGTCAATCAGTTGACTGATCGGATGGCCGATTTGATCAATCGTAGGAGGCAGGGACCCAATGACGGGTGTGGTTCTGATTTTAGTAACCCATTTGGTGACGGTTCGGCTTCTGAAGATGAACAGGAAGGGCAACCAAGGGGTGAACGTGGAGGGGGTAACAGGCGTTGGGATTCTGGGATAAGAGTTGATATTTCGGAATTTGATGGGTCTAGTTTGAATCCGGAGGGGTTCATCGATTGGTTGGCTACCGTAGAGGAGGTGTTCGAGTACAAGGAGGTGCCTGAAAACAAGCGGGTGGCCTTGATCGCTACCAGGTTACGTGGTAGGGCCTCTGCATGGTGCCAACAATTGAAATTAACACGGAATAGACTCGGGAAGTCAAGGATCGTGACGCGGCCTAAGATGAAAAAGTGCTTGCGGTCCAACTTTTTGCCTCATAATTTTCAAAGGTTGATGTACCAGCGTCTGTAGAATTTGAAACAGGGGGCTAAATCGGTTGATGATTATAGCACAGAGTTTTACCAGTTGATTGTGAGGAATGATATTCAAGAACCGGAGGAGCAACTTGTTTCTCGGTATATTGGGGGTCTAAGGGTTCAAATCATGGAGTCCGTGAATCTTTTTGATCCGTTAACCATTCCTGAGGCACACCAACGGGCGTTGGCCTTTGAGACGCAAAACCGTCGGGTGGGCGGTTCATTTACCCCTGCTGGGTGAAACGTTGGGTCAGGCAGTGGGGCACCTCGTGGCGGGCCTAGTCAGCAGAAGCCGGGGGGTAGCAATACCGGGCCTACTTCTAAGGGGGCTAGTAGTACTGGTCCGAGATGTTTCAATTGTGGTGAGACGGGCCATCGTCTAGCTGAGTGTAAGAAGGCCGGTAAAAGACACTTGTTTGCTGAGTCTGAGGATGATCGGTATGAGGAATATGAAAATAACCCAGTGTATGATGAAGAAACTGAGTACGAAGAAGAGGTTGTGACCGGTGATGTTGGGGTGAACTTGGTGGTTAGACGTTCTTGCTATACACCAAAGGCAGATGGAGATGACTGGCTGAAGCATAACATCTTCCACTCAACATTTACTATTTTGGGAAAGGTTTGCACATTTGTCATTGATTCGGGGAGTTGTGACAATTTGATTTCTGAAGAGGCAGTTCAAAAGTTGGCCTTGAAGATAGAGAGTCACCCGAAACCTTATAAGCTTCAATGGCTTAAAAAGGGAGGTGAAGTGACGGTATCCAAAAGGGCACTTGTTTCAATTTCCATTGGGTCCACGTACAAGGATGATGTTGTGTGTGATGTGGTCCCTATGGACGCGTGTCACTTATTGTTGGGCAGACCTTGGGAGTACGAGCGTAATATAGAACATAACGGGAGGTCCAATACTTATAGTTTTCTGTTTGGTGGTGTGAAGATCACTCTTGTTCCTAGCAAGCCTAAGCAGTTAGCCACGAAACAGTCAGGTACTCTGTTGACCATTAGTCAGTTTCAAGATGAGTTGGAGGAAGCAGACAATGTTTTTATTTTGATTGGGAAGCCTGTGGCCGAGGAAGTCGACATTCCTGAATGTATGGTTCCGTTATTCGAGGAGTTTGTTGATGTTTTCCCAGATGATTTACCTGTCGGGTTGCCACCCCTACGTGACATCCAACATCACATTGATTTGGAACCGGGGTCCCAGCTACCCAATAAGCCCCATTACAGAATGAGCCCAAAGGAGCATGAGGAATTACGTCGGCAGGTTGAAGATTTAATTTCTAAAGGGTATGTTCGGGAAAGCATGAGTCCTTGTGCTGTTCCTGCTCTGTTGACTCCAAAGAAGGATGGGACATGGCGTATGTGTGTTGACAGTCGTGCAGTCAACAAGATCACTGTGAGGTACATGTTTCCTATTCCTCGACTTGATGATTTGCTTGATCAAATTAGCGGAGCCACTATTTTCACAAAACTAGACTTGAAGAGTGGGTATTACCAGATCCGACTCAGACCTGGGGATGAGTGGAAAACCGCCTTCAAGACAGTTCATTCGAAATTTCAGTTCCCTTATGGCGCCAGTGACTGACTGCATGAAGGGAAAGACCTTTATATGGACTGAGGAGGCAGAATCGGCTTTTCAGTTAATCAAGGAAAAGCTTACATCAGCACCAATTCTAATTTTGCCAGATTTTTCTCGGGTTTTTGAGCTGCACACAGATGCCTCGCAGGGTGGTATTGGGGCAGTCCTAAGTCAAGGGGGGCGTCCAGTGTCCTATTTCAGTGAGAAGTTGACTGGGCCAAAGTTGCGTTATAGCACTTATGATCTTGAATTTTATGCAGTAGTCCAGGCTGTGAAACATTGGCGTCATTATTTGTTTCACAAGGAGTTTGTTTTGTTTACAGACCATGATTCATTGAGGCATATCCGCAGTCAAGATAAAGTATCACATAAGCATGCCCGGTGGATGGCTTTCTTGGAAAAGTTTACTTTTGTTGTGAAGCATAAGTCTGGGATTCCGAATCGTGTGGCAGATGCCTTGAGCAGAAGGAGTAGCCTGCTTGTTTCTCTGAGAGTTGTTGTACCCGGGCTAGACAATCTCATGGAACAACTTTCAACAGATCCATATTTTTCTGTCATTTTGCAGGATGTGCAGTTTGGGAAGAGGACAGATTTTCTTGTGCATGACGGTTTTCTTTTTAAGGAAAATCAATTATGTATTCCTAATTCCAGCCTCCGCCTTCAAATAATTAAAGAACTGCATGGTGAAGGGCATGTGGGTAGAGACCGTACTTTACGATTGGTGCAGTCTTCTTATTTTTGGCCTACTATGCGGAAGGATGTTGACCGGTTTGTTAGACGTTGCAGTCTTTATATGCCTCTACCCATCCCTCAGCAACCTTGGGTAGATATTAGCATGGATTTTGTGTTGGGGTTACCCCGTACTCAGCGTGGTAATGATTCGATCTTTGTAGTGGTGGACCGGTTTTCTAAAATGGTGCACTTTATTCCTTGCAAGAAGACAGCAGATGCAGTTAATGTGGCTCAATTGTTCTTTTGAGATATCTATCGTTTGCATGGTTTGCCATCTTCTATAGTTTCTGACCGGGATACTCGTTTCTTGAGTCACTTTTGGCGCAGTTTATGGAAAATGGTGAACACTCAGCTCAATTTTAGCAATGCTTACCACCCACAAACTGATGGGCAGACGGAGGTTGTTAATCGATCACTTGGTAATCTTTTGCGGTGTCTTGTGGGTGATCATGTGAAGTCGTGGGATCAAAAGCTTTGTCAGGCTGAGTTTGCTCATAATCATGCTGTTAATAGGAATACTGGGTTTAGTCTGTTTGAGGTGGTCTATTCTGCTAAGCCTCGGGGTCCTCTTGATTTGATGTCACTTCCTACCCCAGGTTCTGTTCCCAAGAAGGTGCAAGATTTTGTGGTTGGGTTACATGATGTTCATAAAGCTGTGTAGGATAACTTGGCCAACGCTAATTCGAAGTACAAGCAAGCTGCAGACCAAAAGCGTAGGCAAGTTGATTTTGAAGAGGGTGACTTTGTTTGGGCCATTTTGACCAAGGATCGTTTTTCGGTGGGGGAGTATAATAAATTGTCAGCCAAGAAGATTGGGCCAGTTGAGATTGTGCAGAAGATAAATTCTAATGCCTATCGTCTGAAGTTACCAAGCCACATTCGTTGTTCCGATGTTTTCAATGTCAAACATTTGCTGCCTTTTCATGGGGATTCGTCTGATGATGAGGTTGCTGCGGATTCGAGGTCGAATTTTGTCTACCCAGGAGGGAATGATGCGGGCCCAAGTGTGGAAGAGCGGGCCATCTTATATTAGTTTTTTCCATTTTTATGTTTTTTCAAGTATTTTGGGCATTTTGTTTTTGGGCTTGTGTTTGGCCCGTTGTCTTTTTTAGGCCCATTTCGAATTTATGTTCCTATTTATATGTTGCCCTAGTGAAATGAAAGATCAGACTTGAATTTTGAGAAAACTGATTTTCACTTCAAATTCTGTGCCCTTTGGGTTGAATTTTGGGGTTGGGGAAGAACTACACGGGTATTCGCAGAATCAACGTGTTTGATCTTCATTATCGTACCACGCACTACATCAGATTGTTTATCACGTGACCCGGCTCGTCAACACATTTCCGTCTGCTGGTCATGGGCCTCGTAACTCTGATCATAGCCCAAATATGATTGTTTGAGGTTTGGACGTTTTTCTACTTTGATTCCCATTGTCAAGCTGGTACAAACAACAACCTGGCAACTCTTGAATCAACTCCTCATCAATTTTATGTATAATGGTAAGTAATATAAGTTATTTAATGTTAACTATTTATATTATACTAGAATGGTGCCCAAGCGATGTGACAAGAAACACAGACACAACAAGGATGTGCATGGTTCGATTAGTTTGTGTCTATTATATTAATGAATATGTTTTTCGTTAATTAGCTTGCTTTATTCTATTAGACTGACGGTTTTCGGTTCGGTTCGTTTAATTTCGATTAATAGCCGAAACCAAATTTCGACTAACTGTTTTAGAAATAAATGAAAACGGGGTATAAATAGATGAAATTGAGGTATAAATACATGTAATGGATGTATAAATAAATGAAATGGAGGTATAAATATATCAAATGGAGGTATAAAATATGAAATACATGAACTGGAGGTATAAAAGCTAGAAATATATATAAATATGGATTTTTTGGTTCGGTTTAGGTACAAAAAAAAAAAAAAAGGAAAAAGATAACTTTTCGGTTCGGTTCGTTTAACTGGAGGCAGGGGTGTAGCTTTGTGTGTGGGGGGGGGGGGGGGGAGACCGAACCCGCAAACTTTTTGCTCAGTAGTGCCCTGTATGTAGTTTTGTATAAAATTTTTAGGTATATACGTTTTCGACCCCCCGGTTTTATAATTTTTTTAGGTATATACGTTTTCGACCACCCCGTCGGAAATCTCAAGCTTCGCTTCTTACTGGAGGTATAAAAACTCGAAATATATATAAATTATATGGATGTAGGATTACATTACTTTATATCTTTGACGTTAGATTTTCACTCAATTTATTAAAGAATGTGTTGGTGCACTTGTGTCTGTACTTTGTCTGTATTCGGTCACGATGTAAACGATGTCCTTGTTAGTCTTGTAAGTTTGACCAAGTCAACCGTCCTCCTGGTTTGACTTGGACAAACAGTTAGAATTATGGTTGTAATTGTCTGTCTCGAAGGATAAGAGATCGAAGGATGATTTAGATCCTTCGATCTGCTCGAAAGATATGCTTCGATGGATGCAGATGGACCTCGAAGGATATACCATCCTTCGAGGTATGCATGAATCCTTCGATGGCTTTGTAATCGATAGATGATCCTTCGACCATCTATCGGATCCTTCGGACAAGACAATCTGTGCTGGGTATATATATACCCATGCAGTGTGTGTTAGAAGACAGAGACAGAAAGAGAGATGCACACATAGATAGATAGAAAGTTGAGAGCATTCTGTCCGAAACACACACACACCTTGAGAGTTTGCAAAACTGATTTGTAAACATTGTGCTTGTAACCGGAACCTTCATTCGTATTAATACAAGTGGTGTTAATCGGTGAACCTTTGTGTGTTTGTATTTATACTTGTTTCATCTCGGTTTTGCTTGCTAGCTTGGATTCCGCACTCGCTAGTGGGTTTGTATAACAAGGTTTAGGTTCGTCATCCTCCGAGAGGGACCTACAAGTGGTATCAGAGCCGTGGCTCTTTACCTTGTTTAAAACCGGGTTTGTTCAAGTTCTTGGTGTGTTTGGACACTTGGTTTAGCACCCGTTTTTGGTGGTTTTCTTGCATTTTTAAACTGAAAAACGCGTTCTAAACCTTTCGGGAGTGTTCAAGTTTGGGTTGGGTAACTTAAAAACTTGTTTTTAAGGCTTTTGGTGATTTCCGGCCAAATTCCGGTCATAGTTCCGGTGACTGGTTTCTGGATAGGGTTGTCCATTTTGGGTAACATTTTCAAAGTTGGTAGAAAGGTACAATCTGACCATCCCTTTTGCCGAAAGTTGACCTTACCAACCTATCACCTTTTTCACCAACCTTTCACATCAGTGTCTGTGTGTCAGAAGCTTTCGAAAGATATCCTTCGACATCGAAAGACCATCTTTCGATCAAGGACAGCTCGATAGATAAGCATCTTTCGAGTAGTCTTTCGAAGTCTAAGAATTATCTTTCGTTCCTGGAATCTATTTGAAGGATAGTTGTTCGAAAGATAAGGATTTATCTTGAAAGATAAGGATCTTTCACTGTGAATCTTTCGAGATTAGTGTTTGAAAGATAAGGATCATTAAATTGTGAATCTTTCGAAATTGTTGTTCGAAAGATAAGGATCTTTCATTGTGAATCTTTCGAGATTAGTGTTCGAAAGATAAGGATCTTTCAAATTGTGAATCTTTCGAAGTCTTTGTTCGAAACTCAACAGTGATCTTTCGAACACTGTTGATCCTTCGAACAAGTCTTGATCTTTCGAACAAGTCAGTATCTTTCAATTCGTGTCTGTTTGAATTTAACAGTTTGTGTTTGTGTAGATCTTCAAGTAGTATTTCACCAAAATGAGTTGTACAAGTCCTTGGGATTGGAGTTTGGACTCACAATCTAGTCAAGAACTAACTTCTGCTGCAGCTTGGGCAAAGAGTATGTTTCCACCGCCATCAATCAGTCCAAGTCAATGGGCTTTGGTATCCAATCAAAGTCAAAGCATTCAAAACCTTTTGATTAGTGAAAGCGAAACGGGCAGCAACAATCGTCCACCAAAGTTGAATCATATGAACGACTTTCCATCATGGAAAAACTGCTTTCACACGTATGTTCAAGGGCAAAGCACCGATCTTTGGACGTGTTTCATCAATGCATTCAATGCTAATCTTGAGGTTGCGGCGTCCACTTCAGAAGGTTATGCCAACATGCTGGAAAATGACAAGAAGGCTTATGAATTGGAGAAAAGGGCCTTTGCTACACTTACACAAGCACTCAAAAAAGATATCTATCATCAGTTCTCCTACTGCAAACCACGAAAACATTGTGGGATGCCTTAGTTGCTAGAGGAGAAGGCAATGCAGCTACTCGAAAGTCTCGTCATGATTTGTTGAAGAAAGAGTTTGAATCGTTTCAATTTTTGGAAAACGAAACTCTAAATGATATGACAACACGGTTCTATCATCTGATTAGTGAAATGTGTGCTTATGGGGTTGTATCTACTCAACAAGACATGGTGAATAGGTTTGCTGACGCCTTACCTCCAAAGTGGAGTTCTTTTATTGAGTTGTTGAAGCACACTGGAACTCTAGATACGGTTAACATCTATGAGTTCATTCAGAAGCTGGAACATAAAAATGATGAAGAAATCAGGAAAGCAAAGCGTGCTCCCGCTCCTCAGAATACAGAAATGTACCTTCCAGGCTTCGATGCTTTGGCAAGATCCGCTGCAGCTCAGCAACCTAAACTGCAAACTGCATTTGTGTCCAACACAAGTTCTCTTCCGTTTCCTCAATCAACTGCTGCTCCGGCTTTTGATCCGAGGTCTTACATTCCTGTCCCAACACAGCCACAAGTCCAACCTCCACAACAACAACAGCAGGCTCATTATACAAACAATCCTCAACCTCAAAACCCTAACACAATCCGAGTCGATAATTCAAACCTTTCACACCTCAGCATTGAAGTTGCTAAGGAGCATATGGAAATTATCAATACAATGGTCAGTGCTTACTGTGGTTTGGTAGCAGGTCAGCTTGGAAACATCAACATGACCAATGAAGATTATCAACAGATCGACAAGAAAGAAATGGAGTTGATGGATATTAAGTGGGCTTTTGCAAGTGCAGTTAGAAGGGCCAAAGATTTCATGGCTCGTACTGGTAGAACTTCGTTGGAAGGAAAGAAAGATACGAAGTATGGGTTTGATATCAACGCTGTTACATGCTTTAATTGTGGTAATAAAGGGCACTTCAAACGTGAGTGCACTCGACCAACAAAACAAGGCAATCACAACCCTTTCAGAAACCAGACGAGTACTACAAATGTGAATGCCCAACAAGAAAACCGTGAAAGGAGGATGGTGGCAGTTAATAACAATCAGGGCCAGCCTGGAACTTCAAATCCCAATCGGGCTTTGGCTGTTCAAGCTGATGAGGGATGTGACTGGTCAGTGCAGTTTGGTGAAGATGATCAGAGAAGTGGAACAGCTTGTTATGCAAAGATCATCGAGCATGTTCATAAAGAAGAGTCCTCTGGAAGTGATGACAGTTCTGGTTATTCTGGAAGTTCTGATGAAGAAGGCTCTGTTTCTGGGGATAATCACTCAGAGTCTGATGTGAAGGAGGAAGGAGGTGATGATATTCAAGATCTACTGAATGAAGCCGATGAGCTTAAATGTCAGAAATCAATTCTGATTAGGAAGGCGGCTACTGCATCAAAGGAAATGGAGAAGTTATTTTCTGAAGATGGAGCTTTTTCTTTTCAAACTGCCTTTATGGCAAACGGTTCAGCCTCTTCTAGTCAGGTAAATTCTGAACCTCCTGCTCCTAGTGTTTGTAAATCATGTGCTGATATGAAGCTTGAATCAGAAAAGCTTCATAGTCATAATCAGAATTTGGTTATTGAACTGTCGAAATGCAAAGAGGCGAACATGGCTTTAACTCGGAATGAAAAAGAATTTAAATCTGTAATAGAAACATTAAAGAAAAATGTGTCCGAGGTTAACAAAGTAGTTTACCACAAGCAAGTAAGTATAAATGAATATATTAACATTGTGGAAGAAACTAAGAAGCAATTAGCCATTGCCCAATGCGAGCATGATGCGATCAAACAAAAATTGGAAAGTTATTCTAACTCCCAATTTGTGCTTGATCACATCATCGATGTTCAACAACCGAAGGGAAATCAGAAAGGCATAGGGTACAAGAAATGTCCGCCCCCTTTGATGAATAATTATACCAAGATGCCTGATGAGGAGGAAATGCCTCGGTATGAACCAAGTGTGCCTCTAGATGTTGAGGAATTTGCTACTGGCCTAGGGTTCAAACCGGACAATTCTTCAAACACATCCTCTAAGGAACAAGAAACGTCATCATCCATGAAGCAAAGTCCTCCAATTATCGAGGACTATGAGACATCGGATGATGAAACAGAAGTGGATGTAGGTGAACAGGATAAATCACTTAACAAAATGAAAGGAGTAGTTATTCCACGAGAGAATCACATTCTTTGTGATCCTGATACTCCTGATGTCTCATCTGTTAAGAACCAAGTGATTGATTATGTCAAAGTTGATAAGACATGTGTGTCTACTGTTAAAAGCAGTAATGTGTTGTATACTTTGGTTGGAGATGATAAAATCTACTCAGATCACGTTTTCCCAATTAAAAATGTAAATCAATCTCTGATTGATAAAGTCTTTGAAGACAACACAAACAAATTTTTGGGAAAAACACTTCCGGGAATTGTTGTAACACAATGTGATCCAATTCCTAAGGCTGAGATTAGAAAGCAGTTTGGTAATCAAAAATCTTCAACCACTCAACAACCTAGTGCTTCTAATGGTAAACAACCAGTCAAACGAGCTCAAAAGCATAAAGTCTCTCAGATGAAGTCTGAAACAATAGGAGCTCGATTTCAAAAGAAAGCAAAAGATGTCAAGTTCGTGTCATCCAAGGGTACTGATAAGATTGAAACTTTTGAGAACAAATCTAACACTGATTTTGTAAAACAAGTGACAATCTTAAAACGTAACAGTGATAACAATTACACTCAACGCACAAATGGGTGTGATGAAAAGGCTAGTACCTCAGGTTCCACGAGTTCGACATCTTGTGGTCAATCAAGTTCTCCTAAGTTTGTTGAAAGGAGAACATGTTTTAAATGTGGAGAAATTGGGCACATCATCAAAAACTGCCCAAATGCTCCAAAGAATAAATTTGTTGAGAAAGCTCCACCTGAAACAGTTCACCCTCAACGTCGGTCAGTTTCACCTAAACATGATAAACGAACTGTAAAAGAACAAGAAACTAAACAACGACGTAAGAACATGAAAACTGTTGAAAAAGCTTTAAAATCTGAAGTTAAAACAGTTCAAAAGGAACCAAGTGTGTCACAACCTGTAAAACCAGAATCTTCAAAAACTGGTAGGCAAAAACGAACTTGGTTACCTAAGGCGGGTGACAATTCAGGGGGAGCAGTTGTTCTTGAAAACCATCAAGAGATTGATAT
Organism: Helianthus annuus; assembly: GCF_002127325.2. Lineage (NCBI taxonomy): Eukaryota > Viridiplantae > Streptophyta > Magnoliopsida > Asterales > Asteraceae > Helianthus > Helianthus annuus. The sequence continues at coordinate 4,314,143 of NC_035444.2, forward strand.
CACGTTTCGTGATGCTCAGGGACGACCCAAGACCACTAAGGCTTGGGTCCCCATTCTCAACTGATGTTTTTAAATGACATGTGCAGGATGTTCTAGGAGGAACTATTAATAGTCACTGGATTGTTGATAGTGGAGCATCCAGGCACATGACTGGCGACTTACGGCTCCTATACGACGTGAGAAACATTAGAGGAGGGTATGTTGCTTTTGCGGGAGACAAAGGCGGATTCATCACTGGAGAGGGAAGTATCTCAAATGGTTTTGTGTGCTTCGATAAGATTAATTATGTTAAGCAAATTGATCATAATCTTCTCAGTGTGTCGCAAATCTGCGATAAAAAATTCTCAGTGCATTTTGATGATGCCGGCTGCTACGTGCTGAAACCTGGATTCAAAATTCCACAAGAATGGATTCTCTTATCGGCTCCGAGAGTTAATGATCTTTATATTCTCGACATGAGCCAAGCGATTACAACATCTGCACAAGTCACTTGCTTTGTCTCAAAAGCCACGGAAAAGGAGTCAATATCTTGGCACAGAAGAATGGGACACATTCACTTGAGAAAGATGAACCATTTGGTGAAAAATAATCTTGTGAATGGTGTGCCTGTGAGAAGTTTTCATCTACAAGATATCTGTGTCTCGTGCCAAAAAGGGAAGCAAACAAAGAAGTCTCACCCTTTGAAGAAAATCAACACTGTCAGCATGCCTCTCGAACGTCTTCATATGGATCTTTTTGGACCTATGAAGCACAAGACAACATTCGGAGATGCTTACTGTCTAGTTGTTACTGATGATTATTCTAGATTTTCTTGGGTATCCTTCATGGCACACAAGAGTCAAACTCCTGGCATCCTCAAGGATCTTCTTACAATGTTGGAGAATCTCTATTCGTTGAAAGTAAAGAGGATCCGAAGCGACAATGGAACCGAATTCAAGAATCAAGTTATGGATGAGTTTTGTACTGCTAAAGGCATTCTTCATGAGTACAGTTCTCGTTATACTCCACAACAAAATGGTGTCGCGGAGAGGAAGAATCGAACGATTATCGAAACTGCAAGAACAATGTTAGTAGAGTCGGAACTCCCTATTCAATTCTGGGGGGAGGCTGTATCGGCTGCATGCTACACGTTAAACAGAGTTCTTACAGTAAAGAGACATGGCAAGACTTGCTTCGAACTCCTTCAGAAAAGGAAACCGGATCTTTCTTACCTAGAACCGTTTGGTGCTCCATGTACTATGATTGAGCCGGATGGAAAGTTTGGAGCAAGAGCTATCGAGGGTTTCTTCCTTGGATATGCTACTCCGAATTTTCGTGTTTGGAATCTGGCTACCAAAAAGATTGAGCTATGGAGTGAAGTGAGGGTTCAAAGGTACACGAGTCCTGTTAGGGCTCCGGGTGATCCGTGGATGTTCGATTATGATGGGCTATTTGACTCCTTCAATCTGCCAACCTTTGACGAAGAATCAGCAGCGGCTAGGATGTTGTTGGAAAGTGACAACGCTGCTGTCTCGCTTTTGGTTAGACCTATTGTTGTTGACCCTCAAGCTTCTTCGTCTGTCAACAATATGGTTCAAAATGAGGTTTATGAAGATGCTGCTGATTATAATGAATCTTCTGAAGATGAGAATATCATGATGCAGCTGAAGGATCTTCGGCTCCAGCTGCTCCTGTTCAAGGTGCTTCTGGTGATACACCTCATATGCAGAATGTAGATACTGCTGAAGGGAATGCATCCACTTCTACACACATTCCTGGTGTGGAGTTGGTTGTTGATCTTAATCTTACCAATTTGGGTATCAATGCACGTGTGCCAGAAAATCCTGAAATGAGGATTCATGATACCCACCCCCAGCAGAATATTATAGGAGATGTCCATCGCGGTGTGCAGACGCGTAATCAGCTGAGAAACAACGGGAATGCTGGTTTGTATTCAGCTACAAGAGAATCTGGTCAACAAAATGACTGGTCCTTCGCGTGTTACGTGTCACAAGAAGAACCAAAATCGTGGAAAGAAGCGTTGAAAGACAGTGCTTGGTTTGAAGCCATGCAGGAAGAATTGCAGCAATTTCAAAAGCTTGGTGTTTGGAAGCTTGTTGAAAGACCTGAGAATTACAAGAAAATTGGCACTCGATGGGTCTTCAAATGCAAGAAAGACGACCGTGGAGTGGTTATTCGGAACAAAGCACGTTTAGTCGTTCAAGGTTTTCGTCAGATAGAAGGAATCGACTACAACGAAGTCTATGCACCTGTTGCACGTCTGGAAGCCATTCGGATCTTTCTGGCTTATGCCTCATTCAAAGGATTCAAGGTTTACCAGATGGACGTCAAAAGTGCATTCTTACATGGTGTGGTTGAAGAAGAGGTGTACGTCGAACAGCCTCCAGGTTTTGAAGATCCTGTCCATCCCGATCGGGTTTGGTTGCTCAACAAAGCTCTCTATGGTCTTCATCAAGCACCGCGAGCTTGGTATGCAACCTTATCTACATATCTGCTGGAGAACGGTTTTCGAAGAGGTCTTATCGATTGTACTCTTTTCATCAAGGAACAAGATGGAGATCTTCTTCTGGTTCAGGTATATGTTGATGATATTATTTTTGGTTCTACTAATGATGTCTTGTGTAGGAATTTCGAGCGCATTATGCAGGATAAATTCGAGATGAGTGCTATGGGGGAAATGACCTTTTTCTTGGGCCTACAAGTGCAACAAACTGAGTCTGGGATATTCATCTATCAGACTAAATATGTTGGTGACATCTTGAGCCGGTTCCAGATGTCTGATGCAACGCCCATTGGTACCCCACTGCCACAAAATCACGGAATTACTCCAGACTTGAAGGGTGAAGCTGTTAGCCCCTCATACTATCGCGCAATGATCGGATCTCTTATGTACCTCACAGCATCAAGGCCAGACATAATGTACCCAACGTGCCTGCTTGCTAGATATCAAGTCAACCCGAAGGCCTCACATCTTGCAGCTGTAAAAAGGATTTTTCGTTATTTGAAGGGTTATCCTGACACCGGTCTATGGTACCCTAGGGATAATAACTTTGACTTAGTCGCATTCAGTGATTCTGATCATGGCGGATGCAAAATCGACGGCAAATCCACAACGGCTGGATGTCAGTTTTTAGGAAATCGCCTAGTCACATGGCAGTGTAAGAAGCAGACGTGCGTCGCTACATCAACATGCGAAGCTGAATACATGGCTGCCTCAACTTGTTGCTCCCAAGTTCTTTGGATCCAACAACAATTGCGGGACTACGGTTTTGAATTCCTAACTACTCCTATTTACGTTGATAATTCTGCTGCATTACAGATCACTAGAAATCCTGTGCAGCACTCAAAGACCAAACACATCGAAATCAAATATCACTTCATACGTGATTGCTTTGAGAAAAGACTAATCGATGTTGTTAAGGTCCACACCGATGACCAACGTGCCGACCTTTTTACCAAAGCATTTGACAAATCAAGATTTGACTTTTTATTATTGGTAAACGGCATTAAGGTCAAGCAAGAGTAAACCAACATCGGAAAATCATTTTTGTAAATACCCTTTGTGTTTTAAATTTGTCTTAGTTTGTTGATTTTAGGGGGAGTAAATCCAAATATCGGAAAATCCATAAACATCGAAAAATTTCAAAAACACAAAAACAATAGAAAAACAAAAATGAGTTTCCTGGAGAGCAAAAGAGAAAATGATAGTACATCAGTGGTCTATTCAAACCTCTTTAAACCTTAAAATGCAAAACGATAAGCAGCTCTATATAAGATGTATCGGTAGGCTCACAATCATTTTAAAGTGTGAAGGGTGATATAAACTTAAATCGACTGAAGACCAGGTGGGAACCATTCATTGGCATATGGTCTTAGTACCGAAATTTCGTTTGATAGATTGCCGAGGTTCTGAGATATTCGGTCTTTATGCTGCTTATCATCTGAGTATCATGGTTGTATCTTTTACCGAAAAATAACGGGGACGCAAGTCTAGATCTTCCATGATACTATACATACGTGTACTTATTACATACTGCATTCGACCTCAATAAGTGATAAACAATCACATGTCCAAACAAATAAGTGATAAAATATCACATTTATCCGGGAGTCAAGTTCGTCTCTCTGCTGTACGGAAGTACTGACCTGTTCACGGACTTGCTCCTGTGCCCTCATGCATATGAAAATCAAGTACCTCATCAATAAGTGATTATATCACATAGGGCTTGTTTTCAAATTAAAATAAGTGAGTATCTCACAGCTTATACGGTCAAACAGATGATAATCGGTATACTCACCGGTAAGATGAACCCTCGTGCATACCTTGATACGGGAATGTGTCGTGATGTGGATGAACACCGGTCGGTAAGTATAAATAATACCTTAACGTATCCCCTCGCCATGATTACATCTGATAAGTTGAGCTTAAGTGGACAGCAATACCGATAATTGTTATAGGAAGCTTATCTTAATGTTAACTAACTGAACAACAAGAGTGTTTTGGCATGACCGTACACTGATATGATCCTCTTACCCTAGAAACTCGCAAAAAGAATGTCTGTATATATTTACTGCTTTACTTTTATTGTCTTATTTTTAAACAGTTTCGTCGTTTGGTGCATATCAGCACGACATTAGCGGTGATGTCGTTTGATAACACTCAAAGGATATTAAAATTGTTGTCTTTTAGTTTATTCAAAAATACCAAAAAGACTTTAGGTGTGTTTTAATATAAACTTTATAAAAGCCAAAAAGATTTTATTTCTATTTTATTTTCGATCGTACGATGTTGGAACTCGAGTCTTCGTTGCCTGAAACCTGAACGAAAACCGAATTGACTAAATCTTCATAAACGGTCGAAATTTGCAAGTTTTGAAAGTTGAAATCTAAAATTGAGAAATTTATTAAACTTTCAAACTGTCGGACGGTGTTTGATTGTGACATGGTCATTAGTGTGTCATTTGTTTACACTAACTATTCCAAGCAGTTGTTCTCATTACGCGTTTAGATTTCTTGCATGTGCAGATTCTAAAGGCTCGGAGAACATGGTCGATGACAAAGCTTTGGAATGAAGACACGATGTGAAGGCACTCAAATGATGAAGATGTTCGAGTTGCCGCTGACCATAATCAACACCACAAGGATCTTAAGCTTTGAAGATCAAGTCATTCACGAGCATAACTCAAGGGGGAGCTTATGTTAAGGGGGAGTTTGTCAACACACTTCCTACATGATACGGGGAGTTTGTTGATACACTTTCTACTTTCAAGACGTGAAGACCTTGAAGATCCTCCGACATTGAAGACGTAAAAGGACATCAGAGTCTTGAAGACATGAAGATCAACGATGATGAAGATCGAGACAAATCTGCACCCATCGAAGATCGAGACAAAGCTACAGCCAAGGGGGAGTTTGTTGGTGCACTTGTGTCTGTACTTTGTCTGTATTCGGTCACGATGTAAACGATGTCCTTGTTAGTCTTGTAAGTTTGACCAAGTCAACCGTCCTCCTGGTTTGACTTGGACAAACAGTTAGAATTATGGTTGTAATTGTCTGTCTCGAAGGATAAGAGATCGAAGGATGATTTAGATCCTTCGATCTGCTCGAAAGATATGCTTCGATGGATGCAGATGGACCTCGAAGGATATACCATCCTTCGAGGTATGCATGAATCCTTCGATGGCTTTGTAATCGATAGATGATCCTTCGACCATCTATCGGATCCTTCGGACAAGACAATCTGTGCTGGGTATATATATACCCATGCAGTGTGTGTTAGAAGACAAAGACAGAAAGAGAGATGCACACATAGATAGATAGAAAGTTGAGAGCATTCTGTCCGAAACACACACACACCTTGAGAGTTTGCAAAACTGATTTGTAAACATTGTGCTTGTAACCGGAACCTTCATTCGTATTAATACAAGTGGTGTTAATCGGTGAACCTTTGTGTGTTTGTATTTATACTTGTTTCCTCTCGGTTTTGCTTGCTAGCTTGGATTCCGCACTCGCTAGTGGGTTTGTATAACAAGGTTTAGGTTCGTCATCCTCCGAGAGGGACCTACAGAATGGTCTAGATTCAATTAATAATCAAGATCATAGATGATAAACACACAAACTTTATTCCAATCCTTGGATATCTACTCTTTTTACAATATACTCACCTGTAAATTAAACTGGACACACCAAACAATTAACCATGACAGGGTATTTAAACTTGACCGGTCCTAAACATAGTGTGATTTAAAAACTTAATTAAGCCAACAATCCAAATTGATATACCTAATAAATAAACCAACATTTAGTTTTAGCTCCCCACTAATCTTCTTATCTCCACCTTGTGTTTCGCGTTTCACATGTGACTAACCCGATTAAGGTATAACTCCCTGGACTAAAATCATTGAAAGATATGTAATTTGTCTCACATTGGTTGAAACTATGAGGTTTATAGACCAAATGGACTCACTCATCCATGAAACTGGTCTTTTGGGCTAAGTTCTTCCGTTTGGGTTGTAACATTTCAATATTTAAGTATGGTTTTGTACTGGCAATTATCCTCAAATACACGCCTCGTTTCATGCATTTTCACTAACCATTACCCATTAAAATAAGGGAAATTGGCCTGTAATAATCCCACCTAGATCTTATTAGCCATTAATAATCCCACCTCAGAATATTCCCCCCACCAGTCCCACCTTTCACCTATTTTTCCTACAATGGTCCCCCGTTAAAAAACTTAACGGAGTTAAGCTTTTTTTCCAAATTACAAACAGATTTTTTAGGGCTTTTGATTAGAATGACGATACGAGTCCGTTGATGTAAAACTTGCCTCGAAACGGTGCTCCAAACAATGAAAACGGCGCTTCAATTCGGGTGTTTAAATTTCCAATTAACCAAAATCAAGTCACTTGGAGCACCATTTCGAAGTAAGTTTTACATCAATGGACTTGTTTCATCGTTCTGATCAAAAGCCCTTAAAAATCTGTTTGTAATTTGGAAAAAAGCTTAACTCCGTTAAGTTTTTTTAACGGGGGACCATTGTAGGAAAAATAGTTTTAAGGTGGGACTGGTGGGGGGAATATTCTGAGGTGGGATTATTAATGGCCAATAAGGTCTAGGTGGGATTATTACAGGCCAATTCCCCTTAAAATAATATACATAGGCTAGCTAATGTACATTACGGCTTAACGTACGACCAATAAGCGACCAAATTACGCACGCTATTTTGAAAATCACGCACGTTATAAACTCAAAAAACCTAATCACGCATGTTGAAAATAATAATTATGCACGTTATCATGCATGCCCTACCTCCCGGTTCAAAAATCGCATCCCCTGTTATACGATCTGAAACCATTGTTACTGCCCCTGACTCCTATCGAATCAAAGCTTGGTCATGTTCCTGCATCTTCTGTTCTACGGTCTGAATCAAAGCTTGGTCGTGTTTCTTCATCCTCTGTTTTACGGTCTGATTTCGAGGGTCGACATTTTGATGAAACATTTCAAAATCAACGTTAAATTTGAACCCAATTCGATTAAATTGAGCGAACAATAGCCGATTTGAAGTGAAACGAAAAGAAAATTGAAACGAGATAGACGAAATTGATCAACCCAGGCTAAATGAAAATTTGATATAATCACGCATGTTATCAAAGTAATCACGCACGTTGTCGTACGTGATGTACGTTAAGCCGTAATGTATTTTACTCTCTCTCTCTCTCTCTCTCTCTATATATATATATATATATAGGGGGCCGCTAGAATGAGAACTACCTCGAGTTGTAAGAACCGCGAGAACTACTTGATCCGGGGCGAGGTGGACCAATTTTTTTTTTGAAAAACGTAGATGCATGTATTATAAACACATTCGTAAAAAAAAAATTAAAAAAAAATATGCCTTGCGTGTAGTTTTTTACACCACAAGTTTGTGGTTTACGAGTTCCGGAACTCGTAAACCACAAACTTGTGGTGTAAAAAACTACACGCACGGCATTTTTTTACGAATGTGTTTATAATACATGCATCTACGTTCTTGAAAAAAAAAAATTTGGTCCACCTCGCCCCGTACGGTGTGGTTCTCGCGGTTCTTACAACTCGAGGTGGTTCTCATTCTAGCGGTCCCATATATATATATATATATATATATATATATATATATATATATATATATATATATAGTTAAAACCATTAAAAAAGATTTGTTAAAAAATAGATTTGTTTGATTGGGTTGAAAAAGATGGGGCCCACCAACACCTCCTCCATGCCGTTTCCCCCTCCACGCCACTCCCCACCCCGCCCCCTATCCCATACGTGTGCCCCCTCTTCACGCCAAGCCCCTTGCCATAGTATACAGCCTTAGGGTGGAGGATATGGTTAATCACTCTAGGGTGATTGAGTGAAATCCTACCTAATAATATTATCCCATGTCAACTCCCCATTCCACTCCCCATTTTGCACTCAATCAAGGGGTATGGTTAATCACTCTAGGGTGTTTGAGTAGGTTAAAAAATAAAAAAAAATTGTGATTGGTTGAAAGGGGTTGAGACCCACCATTAAACCTCTCTCCAAGTCAAAAAATCACATCAATGACACTCAATCAATTCGGTGAACTTTCACTGATTTCCATTCTCTCTCTCCAAGTCACCGATCATCTTCATCAACATGGTATAGTCACCGATCGGTGACTATAAGTCCCCGCTCAAGTCCCCGCATATTATACCCTGTTCCCTTAGTGTAAATTAGCTACAATCGCATTTGAAACTTTTATTGTTACATATAAATTGTTCTACCAAATAACTTTCTTGACTGAATTGATTGCCTTTTGTTATATACAACATGTGTATTAGTTGTGTGATCTTGCTGTTTTATTTTTAGTAGAGTACATTCGTAATGTTCAATTTAGAAAGTTGAAGTAGAATAGTGACTGTGGAAGTGGTTTATCATGTGTTCCTGAGCTTTATCATGAGTCCGGTGCATGCCAGATATTCCGCCATATTTGTACAGTACATAACACAAAAACATGGGTACACATGTTTGGTTGCTGATCAAAGTACACATATGAAAAAAAAGATAATAAAGGACTAATCAAATGACAGGTTTGCACCACACCTGTGGATTACAAATGAAACTACAAAAGTAACAAGACTCCTATGATATATTTACTGTTCTTCATCTAGTTTATGCAGCCGTCATGGAGCTGTAAACATCATGCAATTTGAACATGCATAGTACTATAAAACAACATATTCGCAGAAATGTGTGGCTGCTAGGCTGCTTCAAACACACACATACAAATTCATCAACAGTTATTGAAAGTATTTGGCATATAAAGCCTCAAAGGGACAAAGAGTTATTGAAGAAACATCTATAGTTCTACATCTATGTATTGTATATAGGCCAGTTTAATCAGGCTATCTAAAACTAGGATTTCTCACTTGGTTAGATCAAGGATCTTTGCCTAGGCAGCAGGAGCAAAATCTCCATCATCGTCATCGTCATCGTCATCATCACCATCTCTGGGAAGGGTATCATCATAAATATAAGCATGATCATAAACAGGGTTATGATGATGACCATAGTAATAATTTTCATCATCATACAGATTACGCAGAGCAGGAAGCATTTTCCCTTTCTTTAATTTATGGACAAAGAAATGAACGATAACTACTAGTAACTAAGTTACTATAAGCCTATAAAGCTTCTTCACTCTCAAAGTCACTTGTGTTTGGCGAAGACAAGTACATACACTAATGAATATATAGAGAACTCGAGCATGAAGCGAATGGGACATAAGAATAAGTTCAACGAGTCCTTTTCCATAATGTTCGAGGATCTCTATGTCCGTCCACAAAAATAATAATAACGAATATCTTTCTTTGTAATCTCTTTGATTTGCAAACACATAGTAAACGACTCTTTACTTTGAGATGATGACACAAAGCATGGAAGGTAGCGATCATGGAAGATTGTGTGTGATTCCCGTGGAGAGGTGTGTGCAACTACATGCGAAGTGTGCTGAACACATGGAAAATGGGGAGGTGTCTACAACTACACGCGAAGTGTACGTACACATAACAAATCATGCCACGTAATTGTTTTCTTGGCACATTTTCATTCACAAATTCACAGACTTGATTGATTAAGAGTACTTTTCCCAGCCAAAAAAGAGATTGTGATTCTGAAATGACTACATGCGGCATAAATTTTCATATTTTACTGCACGGGAACGATATTATATCACTCTCTAAGGCATAATTTACGATCACCACCATATGTGCATCATTGCATAATGGGGTAATCCAAACCTCACATTATTGCAAAATTTGGTAATCGAAACCACATATCATTTTGTGTAGGTCCCTCGTCGGAGGATGACGAACCTAAACCTTGTTATACAAACCCGCTAGCAAGTGCGGAATCCAAGCTAGCAAGCAAACCGGGATGAGACAAGCATAAACACAAACACACAAGGATTCACCGATTAACACCACTGTATTAATACGAATGAAGGTTCCGGTTACAAGCACAATGTTTACAAATCTAACTTGCAAACTCTCTAGTGTGTGTGTGTGTGTGTTTGGATAGAATGCTCTCAAACTCTCTCTATGTGTGCATCTATCTAACAAGTCTCTCAAGTCTCTCGGTGCAAATGGCAGAACTCTCAGAACTAACTCACACTCAACACATGCATGGGTATATATACCCAGCTCAGCAGGTCTGCTCGAAGGATTCGACAGATGGTCCGAAGGATCATCTGTCGACCACATGTTACACGAAAGATCAGCATGGACCTCGAAGGATCATCCTTCGAGGTCTAATGGTCGAACCATGGTCGAACCATATCTTTCGATCACCTCGAAGGATCAGGTGTATCCTTCGAGGCTATCCTTCGATCAGAACATCTTTCAACTGTTGTCCAAGTCAAACCGGAGGATGGTTGACTTGGTCAACTTACAACACTTCAAAGGACATCGTACATACAGACCGAATACAGACAAAGTACAGACACAAGTGCACCAACAAACTCCCCCTTGGCTGTAGCTTTGTCTTTGATCTCTAAGCTTTGTCTTGTTCTTCTAAAAGTGTAGACTCGTCTGGAACTTCGACAGTCTTTGGTCTTCAGGTCTTCAAGACTCTGATGTCCTATCATGTCTTCAATGTCGGAGGATCTTCAAAGTCTTCACGTCTTGAAAGTAGAAAGTGTATCAACAAACTACCCGTATCATGTAGGAAGTGTGTTGACAAACTCCCCCTTAACATAAGCTCCCCCTTGAGTTATGCTCGTGAAAAGACTTTATCTTTATGAAGTGAGATCCTTGTGGTGATGATGATGGCCAGCGGCAACTCGATCATCTTCATTCATTGAGTGCCTTCGTGTCTTCATTCCAAAGCTCGTCATCGACCATGTTCTCCTAGCCTTTAGAATCTGCACATGCAAGAAATCTAAACGCATAATGAGAACAACTGCTTGGAATATAGTATAAACAAATGACACACGAATGACCATGTCACTATCAAACACCGTCCGACAGTTTGAAAGTTTTTCAAAATTTATCAATTTCAGATTTTAACTTTCAAAACATGCAAATTTTGACCGTTTATGAAGATTTAGTCAATTCGGTTTTCAGTCAGGTTTCAGGCAACGAAGACTTGAGCTCCAACATCGTACGATCGAAAATAAGGCAGAAATAAAATCTTTTTGGCTTTTATAAAGTTTATATTAAAACAAACCTAAAATCTTTTTGGTATTTTTGAAATTAAAAGACAACAATTTGAAATCCTTTGAGTGTTATCAAACGACATCACCGCTAATGTCATGCTGATATGCACCAAACGACGAAACTGTTTTAAAAGAAAAACAATAAAAATTAAGCAGTAAATAAATAAATATATACAAACATTCTTTTTGTGAGTTTCGAGGGTAAGAGAATCATATCAGTGTACGGTCATGCCAAAACACTCTTGTTGTTCAGTTAGTTAACATTAAGATAAGCATCCTATAACAATTATCGGTATTGTTGTCCACTTAAGCTCAACTTATCAGATGTAATCATGTTTAGAGGATACGTTAATGTATGATTTATACTTACCGACCGGTGTTCATCCACATCACGACACATTCCCGTATCAAGGTATGCACGAGGGTTCATTTTACCGGTGAGTATACCGATTATCATCTGTTTGACCGTATAAACTGTGAGATACTCACTTATTTTGATTTGAAAACAAGCCCTATGTGATATAATCACTTATTGATGAGGAACTTGATTTTCGTATGCATGAGGGCACAGGTGCAAGTCCGTGAACAGGTCAGTACTTCCGTACAGCAGAGAGACGAACTTGACACCCGGATAAATGTGATATTTTATCACTTATTTGATTTGGACATGTGATTGTTTATCACTTATTGAGGTCGAATGCAGTATGTAATATGTACACGTATGTATAGTATCATGGAAGATCTAGACTTGCGTCCCCGTTATTTTTCGGTAAAAGATACAACCATGATACCCAGATGATAAGCAACATAAAGACCGAATATCTCAGAACCTCGGCAATCTATCAAACGAAATTTCGGTACTAAGACCATATGCCAATGAGTGGTTCCCACCTGGTCTTCAGTCGATTAAGATTTATATCACCCTGCACACTTTAAAATGATTGTGAGCCTACCGATACATCTTATATAGAGCTGCTTATCGTTTTTCATTTAAGGTTTAAAGAGGTTGGATAGACCACTGATGTACTATCACTTTCTCTTTTGCTCGCCAGGAAACTCATTTTTGTTTTTCTATTGTTTTTGTGTTTTTGAAATTTTTCGATGTTTTTGGATTTTCAGATTTTTGGATTTACTCCCCCTAAAATCAATAAACTAAGACAAATTGAAAACACAAAGGTATTTACAAAAATGATTTTCCGATGTTGGTTTTACTCTTGCTTGACCTTAATGCCGTTTACCAATAATAAAAAGTCAAATCTTGATTTGTCAAATGCTTTGGTAAATAAGTCGGCACGTTGGTCATCGGTGTGGACCTTAACAACATCGATTAGCCTTTTCTCAAAGCAATCACGTATGAAGTGATATTTGATTTCGATGTGTTTGGTCTTTGAATGCTGCACAGGATTTCTAGTGATATCTAAAGCAGCAGAATTATCAACGTAAATAGGAGTAGTTAGGAATTCAAAACCGTAGTCCCGCATTTGTTGTTGGATCCAAAGTACTTGGGAGCAACAACTTGAAGCAGCAATGTATTCAGCTTCGCATGTTGATGTAGCTACACATGTCTGCTTCTTGCACTGCCATGTGACTAGGCGATTTCCTAAGAACTGACATCCAGCCGTTGTGGATTTACCGTCGATTTTGCATCCGCCAAAATCAGAGTCACTGAAAGCTACCAATTCAAAGTTATTATCCCTAGGGTACCACAGACCGGTGTCAGGGTACGCCTTCAAATAACGAAAAATCCTTTTAACAGCAGCAAGATGTGAGGCCTTCGGGTTAACTTGATATCTGGCAAGCAGGCACGACGGGTACATTATATCTGGCCTTGATGCTGTGAGGTACATAAGAGATCCGATCATAGCGCGATAGATTGAGGGACTAACAGCTTCTCCCTTCAAATCTGGAGTAATTCCGTGATTAGTTGGCAATGGGGTACCAATGGGCGTTGCATCAGACATCTGGAACCGGCTCAAGATGTCACCAACATATTTAGTCTGATGGATGAATATCCCAGACTCCGTTTGTTGTACTTGTAGGCCCAAGAAGAAAGTCATTTCCCCCATAGCACTCATCTCGAATTTATCCTGCATAATGCGCTCGAATTCCCTACACAAGACATCATTAGTAGAACCAAAAATAATGTCATCAACGTATACCTGTACCAGAAGAAGATCTCCATCCTGTTCCTTGATGAAAAGAGTACAATCGATAAGACCTCTTCGAAAACCGTTCTCCAGCAGATAGTGAGATAAGGTTGCATACCAAGCTCGTGGTGCTTGATGAAGACCATAAAGAGCTTTGTTGAGCAACCAAACCCGATCGGGATGGATAGGATCTTCAAAACCTGGAGGCTGTTCGACATATACCTCTTCTTCAACCACACCATGTAAAAATGCACTTTTCACGTCCATCTGATAAACCTTGAATCCTTTGAAGGACGCATAGGCTAGAAAAATTCGAATTGCTTCGAGACGTGCCACTGGTGCATAGACTTCGTTGTAGTCGATCCCTTCAATCTGACGAAAACCTTGAACGACTAAACGAGCTTTGTTTCGGATAACAACTCCGCGGTCATCCTTTTTGCATTTGAAAACCCAACGGGTACCAATCTTCTTGTATCCAGCAGGTTTCTCTACAAGTTTCCAGACACCCAGCTTCTGGAATTGTTGCAGTTCTTCCTGCATTGCTTCAACCCAAGCGTTATCTTTCAAGGCTTCTTTCCACGTTCTTGGTTCTTCTTGTGAGACATAACACGCGAAGGACCAGTCGTTTTGTTGCCCGGATTCTCGAATAGCTGCATACAAGCCTGCATTGTTGTTGTTTCGCAACATGTTTCTTGTTTGTACGCCACTTTGCACATTTCCAATGATGTTTTGTTGAGGATGGGTATTATGAATCCTTGTTTCTGGATTATCTGGAACTGGAACATTTATACCCAGGTTGTTAAGATTAAGATCAACAACCAATTCAAGACCCGGAATTGACGAAGAGGATGATGCAGTAGCCTCAGCTGTTCTATGAGCATCTACTGGAGGAGTACCCTCTGAAGTACCATGAACTGCTGTTGTAGGAGCTTCTTGATCTGCATCTAGAAATTCATCATCCTCTGAAGATTCGTTCAATTCGTTTGCATCATGAAAATCCTCATTGTTGAGAGTATTGTTGTTCACCGAAGAAGATGGTTCTTGATTCACAAGAATTGGACGAACCACCGGTGAATCTGTTGCATTGTCACTCTCGAAAAACATCCTAGCCGCAGCATTTTCTTCAACGGCTTCAACATTGATCGAATTGAAAAAGTCATCGTACTCAAACATCCAAGGTTGACCCGGATTTTTGACTGGCAAGGTGTGCCTTTGTACTCTGACCTCAGACCATTCCTCGACCCTTTTAGTCTCTAGATTCCAGACTCGTAAGTTAGGGGTGGCATACCCAAGAAAGTATCCATCAATTGCTCTTGCCCCAAACTTTCCATTAGGATCGATGATTGTGCATGGAGCTCCAAACGGTTCTAGATAAGACAAATCTGGTTTCTGTTTTTGAAGAAGCTCAAAGCAGGTCTTGTTGTGCCTTTTGACTGTAAGGACTCTGTTCAATGTGTAACATGCAGAGGACACAGCTTCAGTCCAGAATGGAATGGGTAGCTGCGACTCTACCAACATTGTCCTAGCAGTCTCGATCAATGTGCGGTTCTTACGTTCAGCGACACCATTCTGTTGAGGAGTATAAGCTGCACTAAACTCATGAAGAATACCTTTTGAAGTGCAGAACTCCGCCATGGAATGATTCTTAAATTCAGTACCATTGTCGCTACGTATCCGCCTAACCTTCAACTTATACAAATTCTCAATCTGAATGATTAAGTTTTTGATAATACCAAAGGTTTCACTCTTGTGTGCCATGAACGCAACCCAAGAAAATCTTGAATAATCATCAGTAACCACGAGGCAGTATTGATCACCCCGAATACTCTTGTGCTTGACAGGACCGAACAAATCCATGTGCAAACGTTCAAGAGGAACTGCCACTGTGTTGATCTTCTTTGTAGGGTGCTTCTTCTTTGTTTGCTTTCCTTTCTGGCACGAAACACAGATGTCTTGAAGATGGAAATTTTTGAGGGGAACACCATTCACCAATTCATTTGAAACCAAATGATTCATTTTGCGTAAGTGAATGTGACCCATTCGTCTGTGCCAAGAGATAGTGTCTTTTTCTGTGGCTTTGGAAACGAAACAAGTTGCTTGTGCAGACGTAGTAATAGCCTGGCTCATGTCAAGGACGTACAAATCATTTATCCTTGGAGCCGACAAGAGAATCCATTCTTTTGGAATTTTGAAGCCGGGTTTCAGCACATAACATCCATTAGCATCAAAGTGTACTGAAAATTTCTTGTCACAAATTTGAGAAACACTAAGAAGATTGTGATCAAGTTGTTGCACAAAATTGATCTTGTCAAAGCTGACAATCCCGTTAGATATCATTCCTTCACCCGTAATGTATCCACCTTTATCTCCAGCAAAAGCAACATAACCTCCTCTAATAGATTTAACGTCGTAGAGAAGCTTCATGTCGCCCGTCATGTGCCTGGATGCCCCACTATCAACAATCCAATGACTACTGATAGTTCCTCCTGAAGCACCCTGCACATGAACTCAAATGAATTAGTTGGAGATGGGGACCCAAGCCATTGTGGTCTTGGGTCTTCCATTTTCATCAATGACAATAACTTCTTGTCTTTGATGATTGGTGAATTGTGATGGCCCCCCTGATTCAGTAACCGTTTTTGGTTTCCAAGTCTGTTTGGTTTCACCAGTGTTTTTCTTTAAAATTTTAACTTCTTGATGATTTGAAGTTTTAGAATTGTCTGGTTTTACAACAACAGATTGTTTTTGAACCGCATCGGTTTTAATCGCTTTTTCTATCTTTTTGACCTGTTGGCGTTTCTGTTTCTTTTCCCTTTCTTTTACAAGGCGGGGATCTTGTTTTGTGGAAACAGTTGGCTTACGGTCAGTTTTGCCACGGGGATCATCAACCTTTCCTTTTTGTTTATGAAGATATGGGCAGTTTCTAATAATATGCCCAATGGTTCCACACTCAAAACATGATCTTCGTTCTACAAACCCCGAAGAATCATGTGATCGTCTAGCCGATGATGTTGAACTTTGTGAACCCGAGGTACTAGGCTTTGAACTGCTTGGTTCATTTCTTTTCTCGACAATCGCTTTCTTGACAAAATCTAAGTTAGATTGATTTTCAAACTTTTCAATTTTGTCTGTTCCCGTCGATTTCACAAAGTTAACATTTTTCTTCTTCTTTTGATTCGGCTTCTTGTTAGCTTGAGCCGGTGCTTTACCTTTGGGTTTGGTGTGATTTTGCTGTGTTGGCACTGTTGGTAATTTCTTGTTCCCAAATTGTTTTCGAATTTCAGCCTTTGGAATAGGAGGACACTGTGTAACTGTAACTTTAGGTCCTGCCTTTCCCAAGAACTTACTCGTCGAATTCTCAAAGACTTTGCAGATTAAGGCTTGATTAACGTTCTTAATGGGAAAATCTTTGTCTGAGTAAATTTTATCATCACCAACTAGAGTGTACAGCAAATTCACACTCTCCGGCTCTCCTGCAGATGAGGACTCAGTTGCAACAGTCTTAGCGGGTTGAACAGGGGGATCGCATAGAATGTGATTCTCAAGAGGTATGTCCTCATTTTTGACTACCGCATCAGACTTTGCTGGGACAGTATCATCAGATTCATCATCAGACGAATCAGCATCCTCAATCACAACTGGAGGATCTTGATTCTGTTCAGCACTCACAAATGTATCTGCTGACACATCTGAATCTGAGGATACTTCCTTTTGGTATCCGAGCCCTGCAGCAAACTCCTTAACATCCAGAGGCACAGAAGGTTCAAAGAAAACTCTGTCCTCTTCATCAGGCATGGCGTCATAATTATGTCTCACTGGTGGTGGACACTTCTTGTAGCCTATGCATGTGACATCTCTCTTTTCCTTCTGAACGTCAATGATGTGATCTAACACATAGCTAGAACTCAAATAACTGTCTAGCTTGAGTTTGATCGCATCACTTTCGGTTTTCACACAAGCCATCTCTTTTTGCATACTCTCAAGGCGAGATATATACAAATTAATATCAGTTTGTTTTCTTGAAACCATTTTAGTCAGTTCAGTTTTATCTTTCTTTAATGTTTCAATTACTGACTTAAATTCCTTTTCATGGTTTTCATAAAACATGTTGGCCTCTGTGCATTTAGAGAGATCCACAGTCAGCTTCTGATTGTGAATGAATGTCACATCATATTTCTCTTGCAAAGCGTCATGCTTACTTTGCAAGTCACTCAAATTCTCATTCACAGTAGTATGTTTGTCTTGCAAGTCAAACAAACTAGCTTGTAAAGCATCATGTTTGCCTTGCAACTCAGACATACTTTTCTCCATTTCAGCACATCTAGCATGCAACCTAGCACATTCATCACAATTAACAGCAGTGGGTTCATCGACACATACCTGACTTGATGAACCGTCGACATTAGCCATAAAGGCTGAATGGAGAGAAGACGAAGAGTAAGCAGCCTGATCCACCAGAATAGATCTTCTTTGAGTTTCTGCTACAGCTTCCCCCAAGAGTTCATCAATGTCAATATCATCCGAAACATTAGATGTCTCACCCACATGATCATCACCAGAATTGGATGATTCTTCATCAATGCTCCTACTGTATCCAGAGGAGTCTTCATCTTCAGACGATTCATCACCACTGGCAGAAGATTCTCCACCACTGGTGTGAACTAGCTCCTTCACAATCTGAGCAAAACATGCTGTTCCATCAGGAGCATCACTACCCAACTGGATTGACCAGTCACAACCTTCATCCACCTGAACTGCAAGTGCTCGGTTTGTTTGGTTGTTGACAGGCACCAATGTACGATCATTGTTTCTGTTCTGCTGGTTGCCTTGGTTCCTGAAGGGGTTTTGATTCCCGTGCTGGGCTGGCTTTGTACATTCCCGTTTAAAGTGGCCCCGTTCACCACAGTTGAAGCACTTAACAGCTTGCTTATCGAACCCATACTTGGTGTCTCGCTTACTTTCCAAGCTGGTTCTACCAGTACTTTCCATCCAATCCTTTGCTCTTCTCACAGCACTCGCAAAGGCCCACTTGATGTCCATCAAGTCCATCTCTTCCTTATCAATCTGCCTGTAATCTTCTTGTGTCAGATTAATGTTTCCAATCTGACCTTCTATCAATCCACAGTACGCGCTCACTACAGTGTTAAGCAGCTCCATGTGTTCCTTAGCTACTTCTACACTGATTTTAGAGAAACTTGACGTGTCGAGCTGTACTGTATTTGACTTTGATTGTTGACCTGCAGCAGATGATGTTCCTCCATAACACGCATATTGAGGTTGTTGAGCAGGAGGAGGAGGAGGTGGTTGGACTGGATTTCCATACAGATCTGTGGTTGGAGGCGGTTTTACAGGAACTTGCACTGGATTGCCATACATATCCGTGCGTGTGACAAACGCCGTCTGAAGTGGAGCATGTGAACCAGTTTTTGCAGATGAAGTAGTGAAGGTGCCATAATACATCTCTGGATTCTGTGGCACTGCAACTCTCTTTGCCTTCAACGTTTCTTCCTGATCCTTGTTCTCCAGAAGCTGCACGAAATCGTTGATATTTGTAGTTCTCAACGTTCCGTTGTACTTCAAGATTTCCAGGAAGTTATTCCATTGAGGAGGCAATGCATCGGCAAATTTCTTTACCACCTCTGTTGGAGTTGTTGTGACTTCAAAGTTGGTCAGCTCAGTAAGCAGGTGATAGAAACGGCTTGTCATATCTCCCAAGGACTCCTTATCCATACATGTGAAGCCATCGAATTCTTTCTTCAGTAGATCTCGTCTTAGTTGACGTGTGGCTTCATTACCTACTCCTCTTGTCTTCAATGCATCCCACAGCTTCTTCGTAGTCTTGAAACTGACGAACTGATGATAAATATCCTTGCTCAGTGCTTGAGTGAGAATAGCGTATGCTTTCTTTTCTAAGTCATACGTCTTCTTTTGATCATCAGGAAGATCGGCAAATGTAGCTGTCGAAGAAGCAGCAACCTCGATAGTTTGATCGAATTCCGTAATGAACCGTAACCACAACTCTGTATTTTGACCAAGAATGTATGTATGGAAACGATCAACCCATCCTGGATATTCATGAAGATGCATCAACTTTGGAGGCCTGTTCAAACTTCCGGTTTCACTTTCGCTTAGAAGAAGACTTTGAATACTCGGAGTTTGATTTGAAACAAACGCCCATTGACCAGCTGGAGTGGCATTTGTTTGTGAGGATGTAGATACCGGAGATTCGGCCCATGATGGAGATTGACTAGTATTCATGTATTTTCCACTGTCTGGAGCCGGACTTCCCCACCAACTCGGATTCATGATAGATAAGCAAAATAAATGCTAAGTAAGAATGATCCGAAAGATACACAGCCGAAGGATCCTGGTCGAAGGATCTGAAATCACAGAAACTTGTTAGCAGTAAACTGACCACAGTCGAAAGATCGATTTATTGTTCGAAGGATCAACAGTATTCGAAAGATTACTGTTGACTCTCGAACAATGATTTCGAAAGATTCAAGAGCTCGAAGGATTCCCTTTTGAAAGATCCTTATCTTTCGAGTTAACTCTTTATCTTTCGAATAACAGATCTCGAAAGATTCACCAATACGAAGGATCCTAATCTTTCGGACACTAATCTTTCGAAATGATTCCTTTCTCGAAGGATATGTTTCAGACTTCGAAGAATGGGTCGAAGGATATTAATCTTTCGAGCCCTCCTTGGTCGAAAGATATCGAAGGATGATCTTTCGATGTCGAAAGATATCTTTCGAGAGCTCTGACACAATCTGATCTGATGTGAAAGGTTGGTGAAAAAGGTAATGGGGTTGGTGAAGTTGCTTTCGGCAGAAGGGATGTTTCTGCACAACTTTCCACCAACCTTTTGACTTTCAAAAATTATACCCAAAAAGGCAAAACCTTATCCTCAAGTCCAGTCACCGGAAACACACCGGAATACCACCGGAAAACACAAAGTTTTCTAAAAACCAATTTTTATGTTACCCAACCCAAACTTGAACACTCCCGGTTAGTTTAGACACGTTTTTACTCAAAGAAAACGCAAGAAACTTAGTAAAAACAGGTGCAAAACCAAGTGTTTCAACACACCAAAACTTGTAAAAACCCGGTTTTAAACAAGGTTAAGAGCCTTAGCTCTGATACCACTTGTAGGTCCCTTTTCGCGGAGGATTACGAACCTAAACCTTGTTATACAAACCTACTAGCGAGTGCGGAATCCAAGCTAGCAAGCAAACCGAGTTAGTAGCAAGTAGAGAAACAAACACACAAGTTCACCGATTAACACTAGTCGTATTAATGCAATGAGGGTTCGGTTACAAGCTCAATGTTTACAGAAATGTTCTATAAACTCTCTAAGTGTGTGAGTGAGTTCTGGACAGAATGCTCTCTAAGAAACTCTCTATCTCTCGGTGCAAATGGCAGAACTCTCAGAACTAACTCACACTCAACACATGCATGGGTATATATACCCAGCTCAGCAGGTCTGCTCGAAGGATTCGACAGATGGTCCGAAGGATCATCTGTCGACCACATGTTACACGAAAGATCAGCATGGACCTCGAAGGATCATCCTTCGAGGTCTAATGGTCGAACCATGGTCGAACCATATCTTTCGATCACCTCGAAGGATCAGGTGTATCCTTCGAGGCTATCCTTCGATCAGAACATCTTTCAACTGTTGTCCAAGTCAAACCGGAGGATGGTTGACTTGGTCAACTTACAACACTTCAAAGGACATCGTACATACAGACCGAATACAGACAAAGTACAGACACAAGTGCACCAACATTTTGCATACTGGGATAATCCAAACATCAATTGACTTGTGTGTTTTGGAGATATAGAAACTTTTGGTAATATATGTGGGGATCAGTGTCTACTATTAATTTGATTAAATAATGCACATAATATCATTATCAAAAGAAAGGAACTGCATGGATGCTAAATTAGACATCATATAGAACTCATCCTTTGCTCTATTGCTCTTAAGAAAACTGAAAGAAAATAACAAACAAATCAAAAGGGAAAACTCCAACTATAATTACATTAATATTTTAGAACATACCCTTATTCATTGAACCTCTATGACCCTTCACTAGTTTAAATCCTCTCACAATTCATGCTGCTGGAGCATAATCATAATCTCCATCATTGTCATCATCATCTCCCTCTATGATAGCCAATGAAGGTGGATAGGCGTAACCATGATCAGCACCACCATTGTCTTCATTTGCGTGGCCCTTGCTACACCACCATGGTCGAATTATCTTGCTAACCTGGGCCATTTGTTGGAGTCGGCTTATGATGAAATTTAGAGTTGTAGTTTTGAGTATAAAAATGAGAAACCCTGAAGCCATATTTATGGGTAAGAAAAGGATTTGTTGAGAAGACATCTATATGCTTGAGTATAAGTGTGGAGTTACAAGTGAAGTGTGTGTCAAACATAGTTACATCCATGTGAAAAACAAATCAGGAGACATGTCAGCAGATGTGTATGTGGTGAAACATGAGCATGACTATGTCTACCTGGTGCATGAGTGGGTCAAGGGGAAAGTGTAGGGTTCCCCGCTTAGTGGCTCAACATGAAAGGAACACTAGGAAAAGGTGAATGAGCATCTCTTTTTCACAAGGAAATACTAATTAGCTTATTATAACTGAATAAATTACTTCCAAGCTCCATCTGTATGTGGTTGCATTCAATTCATGTATGTGCAATATATACATGTAATTATATATGTATATTCTTTCTTTAATGGGAAATTGTATGTGTTAAAAACTAAGCAAAGTAGTGCAAAGTTGAAGATGAACTTTGGGTTACAGGTCCATTAGCCAATTTAAAGAATTTCTTTTAATCAACTAGTGTTTCACAAATAGGAGTTACTACAAGTCCATTTAGCCAATTTAAAGAATTTATTTTAAGTAAATGCTTATTCAATCTTTCTATAGAAATTAATTACCAGATGAAAATTACATTTTGCCTCTACACATATTAAAGAGTTAACAAATTTTAGACTATTAATGGTGATATTAATCTTACTTATTCCGTCACTTAATACTAACCCACTGTTCCACTAAAGTTGCTCAAACCTTGTGTAGCTAGAAAAACCACACAAGTTCCATTGTTGTGAAACTTTGTATTCATGCTATAAGTGGCCTAAATGGAACATTAATAATATGAAAGTTTGGTTACAATTTAGTATTATATATTCTTTTCAAGTTTAGCATGAAGTAAGAGGTGTTGTTCTATTTAGGTCAACCACTACAAAAAAATTATGAAAAATTCCACCACAATGAAACAATATTGAACCTTGGTTACTATTGTTGGAAGATAAACATGGACATCAGATTTAATTAATCATGTGCGCATATAATAACTTATACTTATCTCATTATCTTGTATTATTATTATTATTATTATTATTATTATTATTATTATTATTATTATTATTATTATTATTATTATTATTATTATTATTATTATTATTATTATTTGTAATTAAACACCTATCTGCTAGGTTTCGTAGGTCGTATATTTTTGGTGGTTGAATGTATTGCTTTGCCTGCTTCTGGACGGTTATATATAGATTTAATCTCCATAATCTCAGGTATAAAAACCTGCAAATCAAATCATTTTTAAATATATCAATAAAGCGATTTGAATATTGTTCTCTCTAAAATCCTTTTGTGCGTACTGTTGTTGTTGTGCAATCTTGAACTGTTAAATGTGGGGACTCAATACGTATAAAAATTTTAGATGTTTTTGGTAAAATTTACACTTTGAAGCGAAAAAACAGCCCATGGGCCCCAATTGATATCCTCCCTTGTTTGGATTCCACAAGGCTTTGAGCTGATTTCTACTTACAAAATTCTACTATGATATAACTTGTTAATTATTGTATCATTTCTCAAAATTATTCATGAATCCATGTGATACAAGAGAGCAATATTGTAGCACTTTCTAAGGCTAATATATATATATATGATTATCATCATTGGTGCATCATTGCATAAGGGACATCATATACCCTGGATATAGTTCTAGGTTAACCAGAAAACACACCTTAGTGAGATTGCATAGCTAAATTCGACATCATGTACATTTCATGCTATGGTCTATTACACTTAAAAATATTCAAGGGAAATAACAAACATATCAAAAGGGATGCCTCCAACATCAATTCATTAACGTTTCAAAATGATAAAACATACCCTAATACATTTATCATCTATAATCCTTAACTAAGTTAAATCCTCTCTCATAATTAGAAACTATGAGCCATGAAAACCCGATGCTAGCTAGCCAACAAATCCTTAAAGTTAGGGTCAATGTTGTTCATTCACTAAACAATTATTTCATGCTGCTGGAGCATAATCATAATCTCCATCATCGTCATCACCATCTCCCTCTAAGCTGGCCATCATCGATGGATAGTCGTAACCATGATCATCACCGTCATTATCTCCATTTTCATGGCCACTGCTGCACCACCATGGTCCAATTGTCATGCCAACCTGTGCCATTTGTTGTAGATGGGCTAATGATGAAATGAGTTGTGGTTTTGAGTATGAAAATGGATTAACATAGAAGCCATATTTATGGGTAAAAAGAGAATCCATTGAGAAGACACCTATATTGATTTCCATGAGTTTAAGTGTGGAGTCATAGGTGATGTGTGTGTGTAACATGGTCACATCCATGTGAAAAACAATTCAGAAGACATGAGCATGTGTCTGCTTGGTGTAGGAGTGTGCCACAAGTGGAAAGTGTAGGTTCCCTTACTTTAGTGGCTCAACAAGAAAGGAACACTAGGAAAAGTGATGGTGCCTTTTTGCAATATTATATATGTTTTTAGTCTAGGTCTGCCCCACCCCGCTAAGGGTAATATATATTAAGTTACATCTAGTATGTTGATGATTCGAGCTCGGTGTTTGAACTTCATATGTCTACTTCTCGATGACAGAAATAGTTGACATTAAGCACCTAGTGCCATCAGGGAAATATATATATTAAGCCTTGTCAACGAAACTGCAAGCCTCGCAAAAACTTTTTGATGTGAAAACTGGAAACCTCAAACGAATTCCTCACTTACAGACCTACTGTACCATGGATCAACGAACAATGTTAACCTGAAATAGGGAGGAAGATCACGTTTGTGTGTTCGTCCCGACGAGAACCTGTTTAGCCTAAACCAAAGATTATGAAATTCTTGTTAGATTCGCATCGTGTAACGTACTCATAATATATATCATATGTCTTCGTTTTAAAAAGCAGAAGTGCACAAGAGCAACAAGGTCTAAAACCGAGGTGCGAAGCGCCATGCAAGCACAAAAGCGCAACCGCTTTTCGTACGGGGCGCAAATAATTATACAACTTTTTATATATTTTTATAGGTTTCTTGCATTACTTACCCAATATTTAGAGATGAGTAAGCTTTACTATGTTTTAACATGGAAACTACATACATGTACAACCTGAAAAACATGATGTTACAACAACCTGCTGCACAAAAAAAGGAGAAACAAAGGAGGCGCACGCCTCATGGTCAATATTTTGCCAAGAAATCACTCCTCAGGTGCGCTATTTGAAAAAAAAAGTGTGCCTTATATGCTACAAAAGCGCAGGGGCTTGAGCCGTGTTGCGCCTGATATCGGATCACCCGAGTTCGGGCCGAGCCGCAAAATGCAGCAGGATGTTTTCGTTTTTTAGTTTGTTTAGTTATTGGGTCAGACTTATTTATTATGTTTTTATTTGTTTGTTTCGAATTGGGCCGTAGGCCAACAAGTCATTGGGTCGAATATTATCTAGAGTCCATTAGGTTAAGTATGGTTAGTTTCACTACAAGAAACAGGCACCTTTAGCGACGAAAAGTCCTTTTTGTCGCCGCTATTGACTTTTAGCGGCGACAGCTCGTCGCTAAAGGGTCGCCGCTATAGATCGGCCGCTATTGGTCACCTGTCGTCGCTAAAAAGGTTGTGTCGTCACTATTGTGCATGACTTTTAGCGGCGACATTTGTGACTTTTAGGGGCGACATACGTCGCCACTAAAAGTAAAAAAAAAGGAAAAAAAATAATTTACTTCTATTTACATTGTTACTCACATACATGCCAAAACGTTCATATGTATACAAAGAATTAAACAGTAATTCACATTCAAACAACCAAAAATTACATAGGAGTTTGTTTATATCACCATACTAAAACAGTAGTAGTGCTTTCAACCCGCGTGCTGTGGCGAGGATGACAAACATTTGAAGTTTGACATTGTATGAGTTAAACTACAATTTGATTCGCAGACCTGTTATGTATCGAAAAGCACCTGCCGCAACTTAACTTGTCGGAAGATGGTAGTTTCTGGCCTCTCTTCATTCAGACCCAGCCATGCCCCATCTTCCACTGAGTGTACCCTGATATAGATTACCTGCAAAAGAATAAAAGGAGGATATGAGTACACTAAAGTTTCGGCTGCAAACGCATCGGTTAACTGTTGCATTTACGGCCTGTTCGCAGCCGTTATACGTACATAAACAAGGTCGTTTAACGGCTGCGAACGGGCCGTAAACGTAGCGGATAACCGCTGCGTTGCAACCGTTAAACCGCTGTGTTTACGGCCCATACGCAGCCGTTATATGGCCATAAACGCAACCATTTAACGGCTGCAAACGGGCTGTAAACACAGCGGGTTAACGGCTGCAAACGCAGCGGTTAAATAACACAATGAGAACCCATTGTAAGCCTATACAATCATAGATTCATAGTTACCAAACATTTAGTATAATCATAGTTGTCAAATATCAACAGCTACCAAGTCTAACCTCACTAAGTAAACCCAAGTATAATACTAGTAATGCCAAATAGTTCAACATCTCACGTGAACCATGCACCTTTAACTTACTTCATGCAACCTTAAATAAAATACCAAGGGCGACCGGTACCCGTGATCGTAATCGAAACGACCCGTATGACCCGCTAGCAAACCGAATAACCCAACTGTGCCAAATGACCCATTTTAGGAAAAAAAATCAAGAGCACCTTTTGCTCCCAACCCGTATTGACTGAGCCCATTTTTGACCCCAACCAAATTGATAGTTTTTTATTGACCTATTTTGACTCAAACTTATTTTGCTCCAAACCTGTATTGACCCGAACATTTTTTTGCTCAAAACTCATTTTGACCAAAACTTATTTTGCTCTTAAACCATTTTTGACCCAAACTCATTTTGCTTGTAAGGTTTAAGACTTTTACATATTTAATTCCTGTTAGCAACAGTTTGATTATTGTGGGCCTTACACGTTGAGGGACTGTTGTTTTGAAGACGGCTTCTATCCAGGCTGGTGCAATCTTTTGATTCTACATTTCTTAATTGGATGAAAATGGCAATTTGAACCAAACCCCAGGGACTAAAATGGCAATTTACTCTACAGTTTTTTATGTCTTAAATTGCTTTTTAAATGTACATCCAATAGTTTATATAACTGTATACGTTCAAAGTGAAGGTAAAGTTGTTGCATAATTTCACATCACAGGTCAAACACACTTTTTATACCGATCGAAGTAGTAAACCTCAAAGAAAAAAAATATTAATATTGCTAGAGATTTAGTAACATCCGGCCTTTAATAACGTTCCAATTTTCCTCTCAAAAAGTCATCTTTATCTTTTGTGTTTCCGCTACGCATCATTTACCGAATTCAATCAATATAATCAAGAAAACATAAAAGTTCAAACCTTTCTCCTAGCGCAAATGTTCTTGAAAGGAAAGATCTTTTCATATGTCTCGCATTTGACTTCCTAGCAATCACCAAATCCTCTCACATTTGATAAATTAGGACCAAACCCACTGCAAAACAAAAGAACATGAAATTTCCATCTAACGTAGAATCAAATATTAATATGAAACATTAACCAACCTTTCTTAAACGGCGGATCTCACCATCACTCCCCCACGTTGGCTGCAAACTTTAATCCAATTAACTTAGGTTCCTATGCAGTTAATGCGGAAAAATATCGGTTATCGGTCAAGGACCGATATATGAGATATCGTTTATCGCGGTGAGATATCGGTGAGATATCGGTAATTTCTAATATCATGCATAAATATATATATTTATATTTATATTCATATCTAGAGCCTATATATATACTAGAAGTCTAATATCATGCATAAATATATATATTTATATATATACAAGAGGTGGTAGAAAGTCTAGGTGTGGGAATGAAAGTCTCAAAAGGTGGTAAATACTTTGTCCCACATTGGTGTGGGAACAAAGTGAGTGGGTGTTTATAAGGTAAAGCATTTACTACTCCATTATAGCTTTATGACATGTTTTACCACAAGTCCTACCCGCGCGCGCAGGGGGGTGCAAAAAAAAAAGGGTTTCTGAGCTGGAAATTTGGTTGAACTCGTGCGTGCCCGCGCATCCTGCGGACACGAATGCAGCTCCGAAACCCGGGGTACCGCGTGAGGCAGTTTTTACACCATATTTAACTTCGTTTTTTTGCTGAAATCCAGATTTTTTATACAAAATTGGCCCAGCAGCGTTTTACCTTCGTTTTTTTGCTGAAATCCAGAATTTTTTTATACAAAATTGGCCCAAACGAGATATCGCTGAGACAACCGATACGGTTTTGCAAGATATCGGCCGATATTTCGGCGTTGACCGCCGATATTATCGTTGACCGATATATGACCGATATCGGAAACCGATATTTTGGTGAGGGGCCGATAACCGAGATATCGCCGAGATATCACCGAGATATCGCCGAGATTAACTGCATAGGGTTCTACTATCTGAGATAGCAGATCCATGTCAACCATTAAAGCTCAAGTGTCAAGCCATGTGACCAGGTTAAGCGACGTAATCCCTTCTCTCACTCGACCGCCACTTCAGCCTCCACCTTGCAAGGCCACATGGGACAGAAAAATCCAAGTCAACTAGTTTTGCTATCTTAGATATTGGAATCACCAGAAACCTTGCAACCCATTTCATACACACCATAAACCATTATAAATTCATGAAAAAGACAAATAAAACCCTAATTTCCAAAAAAAACAAGCAAGTCAGAAACTAGGGCACCAATTCTCTAAACAAAACAATGAAACACGGAATCAAATTCAATACACAACAAAACATATAATTCATTATGAGCAAACAAAAGCCTTCACCTTAAAAAACAACCTAATAAAAAAATACAGGGCACTAACCAAAACAAAATAAAGCACTAAAAATAATTCATAATTCACCTTAAAAACACATGAACCATCTAAAAATAAAATTCAGGAACAAAACAAAATACCCAAAAACCTGAAACCTAATTCAATAAACAAAAATCAAATAAAAACAAAACTAAAAAAACTAATTACAACAATGCAAAATCACTAACCAAATATTTGACGGTGATACTTCAAGCCAACCACCGTATACCTACAATTGCACACAATCCACACCTACAACAAAATCAATCGTCGGTTCAGTGATGAAAACAAGCACAACAAAAGGATATAAACAATCAACAAATAAAGATGAAAACAAGCACCATAAAAAAAGAGGAAAACGAAACAAGCACCATAGAAAAAAGGAAAACGAAACTAACCTGTAGGTGCAGCAGCGGCTGTGGAGCAACGAGGAGGTGAGTGCAGGTTCTGGTGTTGTCGAGCTGTATCCGGAGGGTGGTGGTGGTGGCGGGTTAACTGCAGATTGTTCTAGTGGTGATGGCTTCGTGGGGTTTGGGGGAGGCAGGTGGAACGATTTGGGGGGGAAATGGGAGAATGGCTGCCCGCCAAGGGTTTTATTCACTTTAAGGGATGATAAAAGCTGGACCGTCGGATTGCTTTCAAATCAATGGTCAGGGAGTAATTCTAAAAAGTTTGACACGGGTAGGGTTTTAGGGGCGACAATTTTGAAGTCGCCCCTAAAGTTGTCGCCCGTATTAATCTATATTTCTTGTAGTGGGCTTGTTATGAAAGGGCGTGTGTGAAGGGATATAACCGTAGAAACGGTTATCAATGTAATCGACATATCCCTTCAACACACCTCTTCATCAAGTATTTAAGGGTTTCAAGTTTCTTGTAATCATACAGTTTTCAAGTTCAAGTTATAGTTGCCCAGAATCTTAAAGAACAATGAATATCACAATGAACGAATAAACATAAACTAACCTTGATTGAAAGAATAATGATTGTGAATATGTACAAGTATTTTTACAATAGAAATCTGTTGGTGCACTTGTGTCTGTACTTTGTCTGTATTCGGTCTGTATATAAACGATGTCCTCGGTAGTCTGTAAGTTGACCAAGTCAACCATCCTCCGGATTAACTTGGCCAACAGTTAACATATGTTTGATATGTTAGTCAGTCTCGAAGGATAGGCTCGAAGGATAGACTCGAAGGATACTATTGATCCTTCGAGATGGTCGATAGATATGGTTCGACTGTTAGACCTCGAAGGATCATCCTTCGAGGTCCCTGCTCATCCTTCGAATGGCTTGTCCTCGATAGATGATCCTTCGGACCATCTATCGGATCCTTCGGGATAGACAACATGTGCTGGGTATATATATACCCATGCAGTGTAGTGTGAAAGGCAGATGCACACAGACAAGAGATAGAGAGCTTGAGAGCATTCTGCTGGAAACACACACACACACTTGAGAGTTTACATCTTTGGTTTTGTAAACATTGTGCTTGTAACCGTAACCTTCATACGTATTAATACAGTGGTGTTAATCGGTGAACTTTGTGTGTTCTTGTGTTTGTTCTTGCTTCATCCCGGTTTGTCTACTAGCTTGGATTCCGCACTCGCTAGTGGGTTAGTATAACAAGGTTTAGGTTGTTCTCGATCCTCCGAGAAAAGGGACCTACAAGTGGTATCAGAGCTTGGCTCTTTACCTTGTTTAAAACCGGGTTGTTCAAGTTCTTTGGTGTGTTTGGACACTTGGTTTAGCACCCGTTTTTGGTAGTTTTCTGCATAAAAACGCGTTCTAAACCTTCGGGAGTGTTCAAGGTTGGGTTGGGTAACTTGAAAACTTGTTTTTAAGTGCCTTGGAAAATTCCGACCATAATTCCGGTCATTATTCCGGTGAACTGGTTTAGGATAAGGTTGCCATTTTGGGTAAACTTTTTGAAAGTCAAAAAGTTGGTGAAAAAGTTGTTGACAGAACCATCCTTTCTGCCGAAAGTTGGCTCACCAACCACATCAACTTTTCACCAACCTGTCAACCTTTTTGTCAGTGTGTCAGAGCATTCGAAAGATATCCTTCGACATCGAAAGATATCCTTCGACATCTTTCGATCAAAGGGAGCTCGAAAGATAAGCATCTTTCGTTTAGTCTTTCGAAGTCTAGGCTCTATCTTTCGTTTCTGGAATCTTCTCGAAAGATAAGGATCGTTCGTGTTGGTGAATCTTTCGAGATTAGTGTTCGAAAGATAAGGATCTTTCGTTGTGAATCTTTCGAGACCTGCGTTAGAAACTTAAGGAGAATCTTTCGAAATCATCATTCGAAAGATAAGGATCCTTCGAAGTCTTTGTTCGAAACTCAACAGGGATCTTTCGAACCTTGTTGATCATTCGAACAAGCATTGATCTTTCGAACAAGTCAGTATCTTTCGATTCTTAGTTGCTTGTATTTCTTAACAGTTTGTGGTGTGTAGGTTTGGTACTTATATTTGATCAAAATGAGCTGTACAAGTCCATGGGATTGGAGTTTGGACTCACGAAACAATCAAGAGTTAGTGACTGCTGCAGATTGGGCAAAGAGTATGGTTCCACAGCCATCAATCAGTCCAAGTCAATGGGCTTTGGTATCCAATCAAAGTCAAAGTCTTCAGAATCTTCTGATTAGTGAAAGTGAAACTGGCAGCAACAATCGTCCACCTAAGCTGAACCATATGAACGATTTTCCATCTTGGAAAAACCGGTTTCACACATATGTTCAAGGGCAAAGCACTGATCTTTGGACGTGTTTCATCAATGCGTTCAATACTAATCTTGAGACTGCTGCGTCAACTTCAGAGGGTTATGCAAATATGCTTGAAAATGATAAGAAGGCTTATGAATTGGAGAAAAAGGCCTTTGCCACACTTACTCAAGCACTCAACAAAGACATCTACCATCAGTTCTCTTATTGCAAGACCACGAAAGCATTGTGGGATGCCTTAGTTGCTAGAGGAGAAGGCAATGCAGCTGCTCGAAAATCTCGGCATGATTTGTTGAAGAAAGAGTTTGAATCCTTTCAGTTTTTGGAAAACGAGACTCTGAATGATATGATCACACGTTTCTATCATTTGATTAGTGAGATGTGTGCTTATGGAGTTGTCGCTACTCAACAAGAAATGGTGAGTAGATTTGCTGACGCCTTACCTCCAAAGTGGAGTTCTTTCATTGAACTGTTGAAGCATACTGGAACTCTAGATCAAGTCAACATCTATGAGTTCATTCAAAAGCTGGAACATAAAAATGATGAAGAAATTAGGAAAGCAAGGCGTGCTCCAGCTCCTCAGAATACGGAAATGTATCTTCCAGGATTCGATGTTTTGGCAAGATCTGCTGCAGCTCAGCAACAGCAACCTAAGCTGCAGACTGCATTTGTGTCCAATACAAGTTCAAGTTCCTTTCCGTTTCCTCAGTCAACAGCTGCTCCACCACAACCTCAATTCGATCCGAGGTCTTATATTCCTGTTCCAACTCAGCCACAACCACAACCTCAACAACAACAACAGCAAGCTCACTATACAAGCAATCCTCAACCTCAATCCCAAAGTCATCACACAATCCGAGTCGACAACTCAAATCTTTCACACCTTAGCATTGAAGTTGCTAAGGAACATATGGAGATTATCAACACCATGGTCAGTGCATACTGTGGTTTGGTAGCAGGTCAGCTTGGAAACATCAACATGACCAATGAAGATTATGATCAGATCGACAAGGAAGAGATGGAGTTGATGGATATTAAATGGGCGTTTGCTAGTGCGGTTAGAAGGGCGAAAGATTTCATGGCACGAACTGGAAGAACTTCGTTGGAAGGAAAGAAAAACACGAAGTATGGGTTTGATATTAATGCCGTCACGTGCTTTAATTGTGGCGAGAAAGGGCACTTTAAACGTGAGTGCACTCGACCAACAAAACACGGCAATCACAACCCTTTCAGAAACCAGACGAATGTGAATGCCCAACAAGAAAACCGTGAACGGAGGATGGTGGCAGTGAACAACAATCAGGGACAGCCTGGAACTACCAATCACAATCGGGCTTTGGCTGTTCAAGCTGATGAAGGATGTGACTGGTCAGTTCAGTTTGGTGAAGGTGATCAGGGAAGTGGAACTGCTTTGTATGCTAAGGTCATCGAGCAGGTTCAAAAAGAAGAATCTTCTGGAAGCGATGACAGTTCTGGTTATTCTGGCAGTTCGGATGAAGAAGGCTCTGTTTCTGGGGATAATCACTCAGAGCCTGATGAGGAGGAAGAAGGTGGAGATATTCAGGATCTTCTGAATGAAGCTGATGAGCTTAAATGTCAGAAATCAATTCTGATTAGGAAGGCTGCTGCTACATCAACGGAAATGGAAAAGCTATTTTCTGAAGATGGAGCTTTTTCTTTTCAATCTGCCTTTATGGCAAACGGCTCAGCCTCTACTAGTCAGGTAACTTCTGAACCTCCTGCTCCTAGTATTTGTAAATCATGTGCAGAGATGAAGCTTGAATCAGAAAAGCTTCATAGTCATAACCAGAATTTGGTTATTGAACTGTCGAAATGCAAAGAGGCAAACATGGCTTTAACCCGGAATGAAAAAGAATTTAAATCTGTAATAGAAACTTTAAAGAAAAATGTGTCCGAGGTTAACAAAGTAGTTTACCACAAGCAAGTAAGTATAAATGAATATATTAACATTGTGGAAGAAACTAAAAAGCAATTAGCCATTGCCCAATGCGAACATGATGCGATCAAACAGAAATTGGATAGTTATTCTAACTCCAAATTTGTGCTTGATCACATCATCGACGTTCAACAACTAAAGGGAAATCAGAAAGGCATAGGGTATAACAAATGTCCGCCCCCTTTGATGAACAACTATACCAAGATGCCTGATGAGGAAGAAATGCCTCGGTATGAACCCAGTGTGCCTCTTGATGTTGAGGAGTTTACTACTGGCCTTGGGTTCAAACCGGACAATTCTTCAAACACAGCCTCTAAGGAACCAGAAACTTCACCATCCATGAAGCAAAGTCCTCCAATTATCGAGGACTATGAGACATCGGATGATGAATCAGATATGGCTGTAAGTGATCAGGATAAATCACTTAGCAAGATGAAAGGAGTAGATATTCCACGAGAGAATCACATCCTTTGTGATCCTGATACTCCTGAGGTTCCATCTGTTAAGAAGGAAGTGATTGATCCTGTCAAGGTTGATAAGGCAGATGTGTCTACTGTTAAAAGCAGTAATGTGTTGTACACTTTGGTTGGAGATAATAAAATCTACTCAGATCATGTTTTTCCAATTAAAAATGTAAATAAATCTTTGATTGATAAAGTTTTTGAAGACAATACAAACAAATTTTTGGGAAAAACACTTCCGGGAATTGTGGTAACACAATGTGATCCAATTCCTAAGGCTGAGATTAGGAAACAATTTGGTAATCAAAAATCTCCAACCACTCAACAACCGACTGCTTCTAAGGGTAAACAACAACAACGAGCTCCAAAGCCAAAGGCTAAGGTTGAATCAAAAGGAGCTCGTTACATGAAGAAAGGAAAAGATGTTAAGTTTGTAGCATCAAGAGGTACAGATAAAATTGAGACTTTTGAAAACAAATCAAACACTGATTTTGTACAACAAGTCAAAATTTTGAAACGTAACAGTGATAACAATTACACCCAACACACAAACGGGTGTGATGAAAGAGCAAGTACCTCAGGTTCTACAGGCTCAACATCTGGTAGTCGATCAAGTTCTCCTAAGTCTGTTGAAAGGAGAACTTGTTTCAAATGTGGAGAAATTGGGCACATTATCAGAAATTGCCCAAATGCTCCAAAGAAGAAATTTGTTGAGAAAACTCCACCTGAAACAGTTCACCCTCAACGTCGGTCAGTTTCACCTAAACAAGATAAACGAACTGTAAAAGAACAAGAAACTAAACAACGACGTAAGAACATAAAAACTGTTGAAAAAGCTTTAAAATCTGAAGTTAAAACAGTACAAAAGGAACCAAGTGTGTCACAACCTGGAAAACCAGAATCTTCAAAAACTGGTAGGCACAGACAAACTTGGTTACCTAAGTCGGGTGACAATTCAGGGGGAGCAGTTGTTCTTGAAAACCATCAAGAGATAGAGCTTACGTATCGTGATGCCAAGGGACGACCCAAGACCACTAAGGCTTGGGTCCCCATTCTCAACTGATGTGTTTAATTGACATGTGCAGGATGTTCTAGGAGGAACTATTAATAGTCATTGGATTGTTGATAGTGGAGCATCCAGGCACATGACTGGCGACTTACGGCTCCTATACGACGTGAGAAATATTAGAGGAGGGTATGTTGCTTTTGCGGGTGATAAAGGAGGGTACATCACTGGAGAAGGAAGTATCTCCAATGGCATCGTGTGCTTTGATAAGATCAATTATGTGAAGCAAATTGATCACAATCTTCTGAGTGTGTCGCAAATCTGCGATAAAAAGTTCTCAGTGATTTTTGATGACGCTGGCTGTTATGTGCTGAAGCCTGGATTCAAAATTCCACAAGAATGGATTCTCTTATCGGCTCCGAGAGTTAATGATCTTTATATTCTCGACATGAGCCAAGCGATTACTACATCTGCACAAGTCACTTGCTTTGTCTCGAAAGCCACAGAAAAGGAAACCGGATCTTTCTTACCTTGAACCGTTTGGTGCTCCTTGTACTATGATTGAACCGGATGGAAAGTTTGGTGCAAGAGCTATCGAGGGTTTCTTCCTTGGATATGCTACTCCGAATTTTCGTGTTTGGAATCTAGCTACTAAAAAGATTGAGCTATGGAGCGAAGTTAGGGTTCAAAGGTACACGAGTCCTGTTAGGGCTCCGGGTGATCCGTGGATGTTCGATTATGATGGGCTATTTGACTCCTTCAATCTGCCAACCTTTGATGAAGAATCAGCAGCGGCTCGGATGCTGTTGGAAAGTGACAACGCTGCTGTCTCGCCATTGGTTAGACCTATTGTTGTTGACCCTCAAGCTTCTACGTCAGTCAACAATATGGTTCAAAATGAGGTTTATGAAGATGCTGCTGATTATAATGACTCTTCTGAAGATGATGAATATCATGATGCAGCCGAAGGATCTTCAGCTCCAGCTGCTCCTGTTCAAGGTGCCTCTGGTGATACACCTCATACGCAGAATATAGATACTGCTGAAGGGAATGCATCCACCTCTACCCACATTCCTGGTGTGGAGTTGGTTGTTGATCTTAATCTTACCAATTTGGGTATCAATGCTCGTGTGCCAGATAATCCTGAAATGAGGATTCACGATACCCATCCCCAGCAGAATATCATAGGAGATGTCCATCGCGGTGTGCAGACGCGTAATCAGCTGAGAAACAACCGGAATGCTGGTTTGTATTCAGCTATAAGAGAATCTGGTCAACAGAATGACTGGTCCTTCGCGTGTTACGTGTCACAAGAAGAACCAAAGTCGTGGAAAGACGCTTTGAAAGATAGTGCCTGGGTTGAAGCCATGCAGGAAGAATTACAGCAATTTCACAAGCTTGGTGTTTGGAAGCTTGTTGAAAAGCCTGAGAACTACAAGAAGATTGGCACTTGATGGGTCTTCAAATGCAAGAAAGACGACCGTGGAGTGGTTATTCGGAACAAAGCTCGTTTAGTCGTTCAAGGTTTTCGTCAGATTGAAGGGATCGACTACAACGAAGTCTATGCACCAGTTGCACGTCTGGAAGCTATTCGGATCTTTCTGGCTTATGCCTCATTCAAAGGATTCAAAGTTTACCAGATGGACGTCAAAAGTGCATTTCTACACGGTGTGGTTGAAGAAGAGGTATATGTCGAACAGCCTCCAGGTTTTGAAGATCCTGTCCATCCCGATCGGGTTTGGTTGCTCAACAAAGCTCTCTATGGTCTTCATCAAGCGCCACGAGCTTGGTATGCAACCTTATCTACGTATCTGCTGGAGAACGGTTTTCGAAGAGGTCTAATCGACTGTACTCTCTTCATCAAAGAACAAGATGGAGATCTTCTTCTGGTACAGGTATATGTTGATGATATTATTTTTGGTTCTACTAATGATGTTTTGTGTAGGAATTTCGAGCGCATCATGCAGGATAAGTTTGAGATGAGTGCTATGGGGGAAATGAATTTCTTTTTGGGCCTACAAGTGCAACAAACGGAGTCTGGGATATTCATCCATCAGACTAAATATGTTGGAGACATCTTGAGC
Source organism: Helianthus annuus (assembly GCF_002127325.2). Classification (NCBI taxonomy): domain Eukaryota; kingdom Viridiplantae; phylum Streptophyta; class Magnoliopsida; order Asterales; family Asteraceae; genus Helianthus; species Helianthus annuus. The sequence continues at coordinate 4,351,437 of NC_035444.2, forward strand.
CGGTTCCAGATGTCCGATGCAACGCCCATTGGTACCCCACTGCCAACTAATCACGGAATAACTCCTGACTTGAAGGGTGAACCTGTTAGCCCTTCATACTATCGCGCGATGATCGGATCCCTTATGTACCTCACAGCATCAAGGCCAGATATAATGTATCCAACGTGCCTACTTGCCAGATATCAAGTCAACCCGAAGGCCTCACATCTTGCAGCTGTCAAAAGGATTTTTCGTTATTTGAAGGCTTACCCCGACACCGGTCTGTGGTATCCTAGGGATAATAACTTTGACTTGGTTGCATTCAGTGATTCTGATTTTGGCGGATGTAAAATCGACGGCAAATCCACAACTGCTGGATGTCAGTTTTTAGGAAATCGCCTAGTCACATGGCAGTGCAAGAAGCAGACGTGTGTCGCTACATCAACATGCGAAGCTGAATACATTGCTGCCTCAAGTTGTTGTTCACAAGTTCTTTGGATCCAACAACAATTGCGGGACTACGGTTTTGAATTCCTAACTACTCCTATTTACGTTGATAATTCTGCTGCTTTAGATATCACTAAAAATCCTGTGCAGCATTCAAAGACCAAACACATCGAAATCAAATATCACTTCATACGTGATTGCTTTGAGAAAAGGCTAATCGATGTTGTTAAGGTCCACACCGATGACCAACGTGCCGACTTATTTACCAAAGCTTTTGACAAATCTAGATTTGACTTCTTATTATTGGTAAATGGCATTAAGGTCAAGCAAGAGTAAACCAACATCGGAAAATCATTTTTGTAAATATCTTTGTGTGTTCTTAAATTTATCTTAGTTTATTGAATTTAGGGGGAGTAAATCCGAAATCTGAAAATCCAAAAACATCGAAAAATTTCAAAAACACAAAAACATAGAAAAACAAAAATGAGTTTCCTGGCGAGCAAAAGAGAAAATGATAGTACATCAGTGGTCTATCCAAACCTCTTTAAACCTTAAATGAAAAGCGATAAGCAGCTCTATATAAGATGTATCGGTAGGCTCACAATCATTTTAAAGTGTGCAGGGTGATATAAATCTTAATCGACTGAAGACCAGGTGGGAACCATTCATTGGCATATGGTCTTAGTACCGAAATTTCGTTTGATAGATTGCCGAGGTTCTGAGATATTCGGTCTTTATGCTGCTTATCATCTGGGTATCATGGTTGTATCTTTTACCGAAAAATAACGGGGACGCAAGTCTAGATCTTCCATGATACTATACATACGTGTACATATTACATACTGCATTCGACCTCAATAAGTGATAAACAATCACATGTCCAAATCAAATAAGTGATAAAATATCACAGTTATCCGGGTGTCAAGTTCGTCTCTCTGCTGTACGGAAGTACTGACCTGTTCACGGACTTGCACCTGTGCCCTCATGCATACGAAAATCAAGTTCCTCATCAATAAGTGATTATATCACAAAGGGCTTGTTTTCAAAACATAATAAGTGAGTATCTCACAATTTATACGGTCAAACAGATGATAATCGGTATACTCACCGGTAAGATGAACCCTCGTGCATACCTTGATACGGGAATGTGTCGTGATGTGGATGAACACCGGTCGGTAAGTATAAGTCATACCTTAACGTATCCCCTCGCCATGATTACATCTGATAAGTTGAGTTTAAGTGGACAACAATACCGATAATTGTTATAGGATGCTTATCTTACTGAACAACAAGAGTGTTTTGGCATGACCGTACACTGATATGATTCTCTTACCCTCGAAACTCGCAAAAAGAATGTCTGTATATATTTATTTACTGCTTAACTTTTATTGTTTTTCTTTTAAACAGTTTCGTCGTTTGGTGCATATCAGCACGACATTAGCGGTGATGTCGTTTGATAACACTCAAAGGATATTAAAATTGTTTCCTTTTTAATTCATTCAAAAATACCAAAAAGATTTTAGGCTTGTTTCAATATAAACTTTATAAAAGCCAAAAAGATTTTATTTCTGTTTTATTTTCGATCGTACGATGTTGGAGCTCAAGTCTTCGTTGCCTGAAACCTGAACGAAAACAGAATTGACTAAATCTTCATAAACGGTCGAAATTTGCAAGTTTTGAAAGTTAAAGACTAAAATTGACAAATTTATTAAACTTTCAAACTGTCGGACAGTGTTTGATTATGACATGGTCATTCGTGTGTCATTTGTTTATACTATATTCCAAGTAGTTGTTCTCATTACGCGTTTAGATTTCTTGCATGTGCAGATTCTAAAGGCTAGGAGAACATGGTCGATGACAAGCTCTGGAATGAAGACACGACGAGAAGGCGCTCAAAAGATGAAGATGATCGAGTTGCCGCTGGCCATCATCAACACCACAAGGATCTCACTTCATAAAGATAAAGTCCTTTCACGAGCATAACTCAAGGGGGAGCTTATGTTAAGGGGGAGTTTGTCAACACACTTCCTACATGATACGGGTAGTTTGTTGATACACTCTCTGCTTTCAAGACGTGAAGACTTTGAAGATCCTCCGACATTGAAGACGTGAAAGGACATCAGAGTTTTGGTAACTCGAAGACCAAAGACCGTCAATGTTCAAGACGGGTCTACATCTATAGAAGATCAAGACAAGATAAAGACAAAGCTACAGCCAAGGGGGAGTTTGTTGGTGCACTTGTGTCTGTACTTTGTCTGTATTCGGTCTGTATATAAACGATGTCCTCGGTAGTCTGTAAGTTGACCAAGTCAACCATCCTCCGGATTAACTTGGCCAACAGTTAACATATGTTTGATATGTTAGTCAGTCTCGAAGGATAGGCTCGAAGGATAGACTCGAAGGATACTATTGATCCTTCGAGATGGTCGATAGATATGGTTCGACTGTTAGACCTCGAAGGATCATCCTTCGAGGTCCCTGCTCATCCTTCGAATGGCTTGTCCTCGATAGATGATCCTTCGGACCATCTATCGGATCCTTCGGGATAGACAACATGTGCTGGGTATATATATACCCATGCAGTGTAGTGTGAAAGGCAGATGCACACAGACAAGAGATAGAGAGCTTGAGAGCATTCTGCTGGAAACACACACACACACTTGAGAGTTTACATCTTTGGTTTTGTAAACATTGTGCTTGTAACCGTAACCTTCATACGTATTAATACAGTGGTGTTAATCGGTGAACTTTGTGTGTTCTTGTGTTTGTTCTTGCTTCATCCCGGTTTGTCTACTAGCTTGGATTCCGCACTCGCTAGTGGGTTAGTATAACAAGGTTTAGGTTGTTCTCGATCCTCCGAGAAAAGGGACCTACAAAATCTAACCCTATTTATACTAATCTAAAAGGTGCGATCTAATAGACGTGTTTCCTCGCGAACAGTCGTGTCTCTTGATGTTTCTTGATTGCCGTCCATTGTGAAGAGTCGTGACTCCTTGTTGAATAGACGTGCCCTTGCTTCCCAATAGACGTGACCTTGCCTTCCAATCAACATGACCATGCCCTTCTTTATACGTGAACATGCCTTTGTTTTTGCGCCTGTTTGTAACATCCCAACCATTCTGATACATCGCCTCCTTTGATATGTAGGTTAATAACTTTCAGCTTTCCATCTTTGGCCCTTGTACTTTGTAACTTATCTAATTCTAATATAAACTAACAATTAACTAATTACATAACGAAACCTTATACTATAGGATGTGAAGGAGATTATGATTTGAGTTATCAAGTTCAGTTTGTGTATTAAGTTCGTTTCAGTTTCTTTATCAAGTTTTTACAATCATGTATTGGTGCGATGAATGTTGTGATTACGTGGATAATTGTTATGATCTCTCGAGTCCTAAATCTTGGACCTGGGAATCCTGTGACAATGATACCAACAACGCCTAGGCGCACTTTTTTATACCAAGGATAACATGAATTCATTTATATTTCCTAACATACTGATGCGGGCCCAAGTGTGGAAGAGCGGGCCATCTTGTATTTGGAAGCCCAAGATCGCGTAACAAAAGGGGCTTGACTAAAATGGCTCTAACTTGGGCTACGGGGGTCCGTTTCGGGCGTGTGACCAGGCGAAACGAACGGGAGAACGAGCTCTATCTTGCTGCAAACAGCCTAGGCGGTTTGGGTCATCATCCGAGCCAAAAAACACTTATTTCTATTAGTTTTTTCCATTTTTATGGTTTTTCAAGTATTTTGGGCATTTTGTTTTTGGGCTTGTGTTTGGCCCGTTGTCTTTTTTAGGCCCATTTCGAATTTCTGTCTCTATTTATGTATTGCCCTAGTCATCTGAACAATCAGAATTGAATTTTGAAAACAGTTTTTTCACTTCAAATTCCGTGGCCTTTGGGGTTACGATTTGGGGGTTGGGGAAGAACTAAACGGGTATTCGTAGAATAACGTGTAATCTTCATTTTTCCGTTTCACGCGCTACATCACATACCCTAAAACATTGAACTTATCGTTGACTATTTAGATGCTAGCCAATGCATCCTCAAAGTTAGATCATTGTAGTCTTCTTTGATTGCGATTAGGAGAGTTGGTTCCTCGTCTTCCTGCACCAGATTTGATTCTTCTCCTCTTTGATTTGATTCAGGACAATCTGAGGCATAATGACCAAACTTTTGGCAATTATAACATTTTATCTTGCTTAAATCCTTCCCCAAACTTCTTTTGGTTGCTTCTATTCTTGTAAGCATCATGTGATGAATCTTCATCATCTTCTCCTTGTCTGAACTTTCCGTATCGACACTTATCTTGCGATGAATTGAACCTTCCTTGTCCATTGTTCCCAAAATGCCTTCCACGACCATAGTTCTTGTCGCGTCGCGTATACGTAAGTTTCTCTTGATTGCATACCAGGTTTTCATCCATCAAACTGGTCCTTTCTTCATAGGCCTTCAATCTTCCAATTGTCTCGTCTAGCGTCGTTGTTTCTAAATCAGCGAATTGTTCAATGGTTGCAACAATTTGAACGAACCTTTTTGGTACAGAACTCAGAAGTTTCCATACTAAAGTCGGTTGATCAAAAGTTGATCCAAGACCACTTGCCCTCGTGACAATACTGTTTAGTCTTGCAGTGAACGAATCAATAGTGTCTTCCTCCTTCATTTGTAACATCTCAAACTCTGTTTTGAGCGTTTGAAGACGTGCCTTTTGCACTCGATCAGCACCGACGTGCCTAGTCTTTAATGCATCCCAAATTTCTTTTGCACTCTTTCAACTTGCAGCTTGTATAATCATATCTTCCGGTAGTTCTTGATATAAATAAGCGATCGCCATCATATCCTTCTTTTCATCCGCTTGCGTATTTTCTTTTGGCTCTATCATTTCCCATAAACCGTTTGCCCTCAAAATGGTTTTTATACGGATTGCCCATACCGTATAGTTTGTAGACTTTAAGATAGGACACTGAAACTGGGAGAACGAACTACCATCTTTAATTAGTACCGCGTTTGACAGAGAGGCTCCTCCTGAATCCGCCATAATTTCTTTTCCAACAATTTTCACTTTCTATACTTTGGTTTTCTCCTAAAACCGAAGTCTATGATTCCAAAAAATTTACACTAACTTTCTAACGTGGAATCAAACCAATTTCTAAACCTTATTTAAATTCCAGAAAAAGAGAACGTAGAACCTGGAATTTGCGAACCGACCGACTTCTCTTATCGCGATTCTCCGCACGGTTTTCTAACTTTTCTTAATAACCCTCTTGGCTGCGTTTTTTTCTTCCTGATTCGTGACTCTCTAAACACAAACCAAAAATCAACCCCAAACCCGCTTGATTTGCGACTAAACTTCTCAACCGAACACCCTCTTGATGCTTTGATATCACAAAACTTCTCAGATTTTGTGTCTTTTGCAAATTTCAAACAACCCAAACTTCTCAGATTTGCGATTGCTTCTTCAAACCGGAATACAAATTTCTCAGATTTGCTTCCGTCTTCTTAACTCAAACCGTAGCCTCTTGCTGTGATTTGAATTAACAAAAAAACTCAGAATCCAAACACCCTCAGTGATGATCGGATAAAAAATTGAACACCCTCCTGATGACCGATTAATGAACGAACAACAATCGTACCCGCTTGATGCAATTGGTGTTAAAACTTAACAAGAACAACCCAATCAACGCCTCCTGCGTGATCAGTATTGTTAGGGAATTCAACCACCCGCCTAAACGAATTTGAGCCCTAGGCTTTGATACCACTGTTGCCCAGAATCTTAAAGAACAATGAATATCACAATGAACGAATAAACATAAACTAACCTTGATTGAAAGAATAATGATTGTGAATATGTACAAGTATTTTTACAATAGAAATCTAACCCTATTTATACTAATCTAAAAGGTGCGATCTAATAGACGTGTTTCCTCGCGAACAGTCGTGTCTCTTGATGTTTCTTGATTGCCGTCCATTGTGAAGAGTCGTGACTCCTTGTTGAATAGACGTGCCCTTGCTTCCCAATAGACGTGACCTTGCCTTCCAATCAACATGACCATGCCCTTCTTTATACGTGACCCACTACAAGAATCTGACACCATTAGCGGCGACAGTCATCGCCGGTATTGATACAATTTGTCGCCGGTATTGACCTTTAGCGGTGACACGTGACCGCTAAAGGGTCGCCGGTATTGATGGGCCGGTATTGCCCTTTTTGACGCCGCTAATGATACCGTCGCCGCTATTACCTGTGCCGGAGGATTGCCAGAAAGCTCGTCGGAGACAAAACATAAACTACAATTTTTCATAAACTCGAACAAAAAAAAACTGAACATCCATAAACTCAAACAAAAAAACCCGAAACATTCATAAACTCAACAAAAAAACTCTGAAACTACAATTTGCCGGAAAGCTCGTCGGACTATTTTCATTCAACTCTCTTACATCCTTAAACTGAAACAAAACATTTTACATAACATTACACACTACATATTTTCCACAGAAAACTAAAAAACTGGCCAGAGCACCGGTGACGAAGAAGATGCTCGGTGACGAAGAAGATGCTCGGTGATGATTGGTGGAGCTTCAAATGTCACAGCGGTTGTTGATACGGCGGCGATTGATGGTGGTAGATGACAGCAACTTTGCTGGGTGGTGAACGGTGGAGAGCCGGAGGTTGATGGTGGCGGTTTGTGGCTGAAGGTGGTGGTTGTAGCTTGGTGGTGAATGGTGGAGTTTCATGAACATGAAGGTTGAAAGGGGTGTTGAGATGGGTTTGTGTTTTAGGAGGATAAGATAAAGGGGTGTATGTTTGTGTTTGAGCAGAAGGTTAACGGTGGCCATTGGATCAATTTTTAATCAATGGTCCCTAGCAACTCTGGAAGAAGCACACAGATCGAGCCCTTTAGCGGCGACAGCAATAGCGGCGACAAAGAGCAATAGCGGCGACCCCTGTCTAGGTCGTCGCTATTGCTCATTGTCGCCGCTATTGCCGTCGCTGCTGATGGTATAACATTCTTGTAGTGACCATGCCTTTGTTTTTGCGCCTGTTTGTAACGTTGCAACCATTCTGATACATCGCCTCCTTTGATATGTAGGTTATTAACTTTCATCTTTCCATATTTGGCGCTTGTACTTTATAACTTATCTAATTCTAATATAAACTAACTATTAACTAATTACATAACGAACCCTTATACTATAGGATGTGAAGGAGATTATGATTTCAGTTATCAAGTTCAGTTTGTGTATTAAGTTCGTTTCAGTTTCTTTATCAAGTTTTTACCATCATGTATTGGTGCGATGAATGTTGTGATTATGTGGATAATTGTTATGATCTCTCGAGTCCTAAATCTTGGACCTGGAATCCTGTGACAATGATACCAACAACGCCTAGGCGCACTTTTTTATACCAAGGATAACATGAATTCATTTATATTTCCTAACATACCCTAAAACATTGAACTTATCGTTGACTAATTTAGATGCTAACCAATGCATCCTCAAAGTTAGAGTCAGTGTTATTCATTCACCAAACAACTAATTGTTGGTGCACTTGTGTCTGTACTTTGTCTGTATTCGGTCTATATGTAAACGATGTCCTAGTTAGTCTGTAAGTTGACCGAGTCAACCATCCTCCGGATTGACTTGGTCAAACAGTTAGATATATGGTTGTTCTTGTTCTGGCTCGAAGGATGATCATCGAAGGATAAGTGTTGATCCTTCGATGAACTCGAAAGATGAACCTTCGATGGATGGTTCGATAGATCATCCTTCGAGGTTCATGCAGATCCTTCGAAGACTTTGTAATCGATAGATGATCCTTCGACCATCTATCGGATCCTTCGGACATGACAACCTGGGCTGGGTATATATACCCATGCAGTGTATGTGAGAAGACAGATGCACACAGACAGAAAGATAGAGAGTATTCTTGAGAGCATTCTGTCCGAAACACACACACACATAGTGAGAGTTTGCAAGTTATATTTGTAAACATTGTGCTTGTAACGGAAACCTTCATACGTATTAATACAGTGGTGTTAATCGGTGAATCCTTGTGTGTTTGTGTTTATACTTGTCTCATCCCGGTTTGCTTGCTAGCTTGGATTCCGCACTCGCTAGTGGGTTAGTATAACAAGGTTTAGGTTCGTCATCCTCCGGAAAGGGACCTACAAGTGGTATCAGAGCCGTGGCTCTTTACCTTGTTTAAAACCGGGTTTGTTCAAGTTCTTGGTGTGTTTGGACACTAGGTTTAGCACCCGTTTTGGTGGTTTTTCTTGCATCTTAAAACTGAAAAACGAGTTCTAAACCTTCGGGAGTGTTCTAGGTTGGGTTGGGTAACTTGAAAACTTGTTTTTAAGTGACTTTGAATTTTCCGGCCATATTTCCGGTGTGTTCAGGTGACCGGATCTTTTGGATAAGGTTTGCCATTTTTGGGTATACTTTGTTTGAAAGTCAAAGTTGGTGAAAAGTTGTTGGCAGAACATCCTTTCTGCCGAAAGTTGGTATACCAACCTATCACCTTTCTCACCAACCTGTCACCTTTTCAGTTGTGTCAGAGCTCTTCGAAAGACATCCTTCGACATCGAAAGATAATCTTTCGATCAAGGAGGCTCGACAGATACCCATCCTTCGAATATCCTTCGAAGCCTGTGTTCTATCTTTCGAGCCAAGGAATCTTGTCGTAGGATACATCTTTCGAGCTACTGTTTCTCTACGAAAGATAAGGATCCTTCGTATTGGTGAATCTTTCGAGATCTGTGTTCGAAATATAAGGAGAATCTTTCGAAATCATCTTTCGAAAGATAAGGATCCTTCGTGTGGTCAATCCTTCGAAGTCAATCTTTCGGAGTCGTTGCTCGAAACTCAACAGTGATCTTTCGAACACTGTTGATCCTTCGAACAAGCGTTGATCTTTCGAACAAGGTTGTATCTTTCATTTCGGGTCTGTTTGAACCTTAACAGTTTGTGTTTGTGTAGGTTATCTATTAGTAATTGATCAAAATGAGTTGTACAAGTCCTTGGGATTGGAGTTTGAACTCACAATCTAGTCAAGAACTAACTTCTGCTGATGCTTGGGCAAAAAGTATGTTTCCACCGCCATCAATCAGTCCAAGTCAATGGGCTTTGGTATCCAATCAAAGTCAAAGCATTCAAAACCTTTTGATCAGTGAGAGCGAAACTGGCAGCAACAATCGTCCACCAAAGCTAAATCATATGAATGACTTTCCATCATGGAAAAACCGTTTTCACACGTATGTTCAAGGGCAAAGCACCGATCTTTGGACGTGTTTCATCAATGCGTTCAATACTAATCTTGAAACTGCTGCGTCCACTTCAGAAGGTTATGCCAACATGCTGGAAAATGACAAGAAGGCTTATGAATTGGAGAAAAAGGCCTTTGCTACACTTACACAAGCACTCAACAAAGATATCTATCATCAGTTCTCTTACTGCAAGACCACGAAAACGTTGTGGGATACCCTAGTAGCTAGAGGAGAAGGCAATGCAGCTGCTCGAAAGTCTCGTCATGATTTGTTGAAGAAAGAGTTTGAATCGTTTCAGTTTTTGGAAAACGAAACTCTAAATGATATGACAACCCGTTTCTATCATCTGATCAGTGAAATGTGTGCTTATGGGGTTGTTTCTACTCAACAAGACATGGTGAATAGGTTTGCTGACGCTTTGCCTCCAAAATGGAGTTCATTTATTGAGTTGTTAAAGCACACTGGAACTCTAGACACGGTTAACATCTACGAGTTCATTCAGAAGCTGGGACATAAAAATGATGAAGAAATCAGGAAAGCAAGGCGTGCTCCGGCTCCTCAGAATACAGAAATGTACCTTTTCGATGCTTTGGCAAGATCCGCTGCAGCTCAGCAACAGCAACCTAAACTGCAGACTGCATTTGTGTCCAACACAAGTTCCTTTCCGTTTCCTCAGCCAACAGCTGCTCCACCACAACCTCAATTCGATCCGAGGTCTTACATTCCTGTTCCAACACAGCCACAAGTCCAACCTCAACAACAACAACAACAACAAGCTCATTATACAAGCAATCATCAACCACAACCCCAAAATCCCAACACAATCCGAGTCGACAATTCAAATCTTTCACACCTTAGCATTGAAGTTGCTAAGGAGCATATGGAAATTATCAACACCATGGTCAGTGCTTACTGTGGTTTGGTAGCAGGTCAGCTTGGAAACATCAACATGACCAATGAAGATTATCAATAGATCGACAAGGAAGAAATGGAGTTGATGGATATTAAGTGGGCTTTTGCAAGTGCGGTTAGAAGGGCCAAAGACTTTATGGCTCGTACTGGTAGAACTTCGTTGGAAGGAAAGAAAGATACGAAGTATGGGTTTGATATCAACGCCGTGACATGCTTCAACTGTGGTAACAAAGGGCACTTCAAACGTGAGTGCACTCTACCAACAAAACATGGCAATCACAACCCTTTCAGAAACCAGACGAGTAATACAAATGTGAATGCCCAGCAAGAGAACCGTGAGAGGAGGATGGTGGCAGTTAATAACAATCAGGGCCAGCCTGGAACTTCAAATCCCAATCGGGCTCTGGCTGTTCAAGCAGATGAGGGATGTGACTGGTCAGTTCAGTTTGGTGATGATGATCAGAGAAGTGGAACAGCTCTTTATGCAAAGATCATCGAGCATGTTCATAAAGAAGAGTCTTCTGGAAGTGATGACAGTTCTGGTTATTCTGGAAGCTCAGATGAAGAAGGCTCTGTTTCTGGAGATAATCACTCAGAGCCTGATGTGAAGGAGGAAGGAGATGATGATATTCAGGATCTACTGAATGAAGCTGATGAGCTTAAATGTCAGAAATCAATTCTGATTAGAAAGGCGGCTACTGCATCAAAGGAAATGGAGAAGCTATTTTCTGAAGATGGAGCTTTTTCTTTTCAAACTGCCTTTATGGCAAACGGTTCAGCCTCTTCTAGTCAGGTAAATTCTGAACCTCCTGTTCCTAGTGTTTGTAAATCATGTGCTGATATGAAGCTAGAATCAGAAAAGCTTCATAGTCATAACCAGAATTTGGTTATTGAACTGTCGAAATGCAAAGAGGCAAACATGGCTTTAACTCGGAATGAAAAAGAATTTAAATCTGTAATAGAAACATTAAAGAAAAACGTGTCCGAGGTTAACAAAGTAGTTTACCACAAGCAAGTAAGTATAAATGAATATATTAACATTGTGGAAGAAACTAAGAAACAATTAGCCATTGCCCAATGCGAGCATGATGCGATCAAACAAAAATTGGATAGTTATTCTAACTCCCAATTTGTGCTTGATCACATCATCGAGGTTCAACAACCGAAGGGAAATCAGAAAGGCATAGGGTATAAGAAATGTCCGCCCCCTTGATGAACAATTATACCAAGATGCCTGATGAGGAGGAAATGCCTCGGTATGAACCCAGTGTGCCTCTTGATGTTGAGGAGTTTGCTACTGGCCTTGGGTTCAAACCGGACAATTCTTCAAACACAGCCTCTAAGGAACAAGAAACTTCATCATCCATGAAGCAAAGTCCTCCAATTATCGAGGACTATGAGACATCGGATGATGAATCAGAAGTGGCTGTAAGTGATCAGGATAAATCACTTAGCAAGATGAAAGGAGTAGTTATTCCACGAGAGAATCACATCCTCTGTGATCCTGATACTCCTGATGTTCCATCTGTTAAGAAGCAAGTGATTGATCCTGTCAAAGTTGACAATACATGTGTGTCTACTGTTAAAAGCAGTAACGTGTTGTATACATTGGTTGGAGATAATAAAATCTACTCAGATCATGTTTTCCCAATTAAAAATGTAAATAAATCTTTGATTGACAAAGTCTTTGAAGACAACACAAACAAATTTTTGGGAAAAACACTTCCGGGAATTGTGGTAACACAATGTGATCCAATTCCTAAGGCTGAGATTAGAAAACAGTTTGGTAAACAAAAATCTTCAACCACTCAACAACCTACTGCTTCTAATGGTAAACAACCAGTCAAACGAGCTCAAAAGCATAAAGTCTCTCAGATGAAGTCTGAAACAAAAGGAGCTCGTTACAAGAAGAAAGCAAAAGATGTTAAATTTGTAGCATCAAAAGGTACAGATAAAATTGAGACTTTTGAAAACAAATCAAACACTGATTTTGTACAACAAGTCAAGATTTTGAAACGTAACAGTGATAACAATTACACCCAACACACAAACGGGTGTGATGAAAAAGCAAGTACCTCAGGTTCTACAGGTTCAACATCTGCTAATCGATCAAGTTCTCCTAAGTCTGTTGAAAGGAGAACTTGTTTCAAATGTGGAGAAATTGGGCACATCATCAGAAACTGCCCAAATGCTCCAAAGCAGAAATTTGTTGAGAAAGCTCCACCTGAAGCAGTTCACCCTCAACGTCGGTCAGTTTCACCTAAACATGATAAACGAACTGTAAAAGAACAAGAAACTAAACAACGACGTAAAAACATGAAAACTGTTGAAAAAGCTTTAAAATCTGAAGTTAAAACAGTTCAAAAGGAACCAAGTGTGTCACAACCTGTAAAACCAGAATCTTCAAAAACTGGTAGGCAAAAACGAACTTGGTTACCTAAGTCGGGTGACAATTCAGGGGGAGCGGTTATTCTAGAAAACCATCAAGAGATTGATATCACGTTTCGTGATGCTCAGGGACGACCCAAGACCACTAAGGCTTGGGTCCCCATTCTCAACTGATGTGTTTAAATGACATGTGCAGGATGTTCTAGGAGGAACTATTAATAGTCATTGGATTGTTGATAGTGGAGCATCCAGGCACATGACCGGCGACTTACGGCTCCTATACGACGTGAGAAACATTAGAGGAGGGTATGTTGCTTTTGCGGGTGACAAAGGCGGTTTTATCACTGGAGAGGGAAGTATCTCCAACGGCATCGTGTGCTTCGATAAGATCAATTATGTTAAGCAAATTGATCATAATCTTCTCAGTGTGTCGCAAATCTGCGATAAGAAATTCACCGTGCATTTTGATGATGCCGGCTGCTATGTGCTGAAACCTGGATTCAAAATTCCACAAGAATGGATTCTCTTATCGGCTCCGAGAGTTAATGATCTTTATATTCTCGACATGAGCCAGGCGATTACAACATCTGCACAAGTCACTTGCTTTGTCTCAAAAGCCACGGAAAAGGAGTCTATATCTTGGCACAGAAGAATGGGACACATTCACTTGAGAAAGATGAACCATTTGGTGAAAAATAATCTTGTGAATGGTGTGCCTGTGAGAAGTTTTCATCTACAAGATATCTGTGTCTCGTGCCAAAAAGGGAAGCAAACAAAGAAGTCTCACCCTTTGAAGAAAATCAACACTGTCAGCATGCCTCTCGAACGTCTTCATATGGACCTTTTTGGACCTATGAAGCACAAGACAACGTTCGGTGATGCCTATTGTTTAGTAGTTACTGATGACTACTCTAGATTTTCTTGGGTATCCTTCATGGCACACAAGAGTGCAACTCCTGGCATCCTCAAGGATCTTCTTACAATGTTGGAGAATCTCTATTCGTTAAAAGTGAAGAGGATCCGAAGCGACAATGGAACCGAATTCAAGAATCAAGTTATGGATGAGTTTTGTACTTCTAAAGGCATTCTTCATGAGTACAGTTCTCGTTATACTCCACAACAAAATGGTGTCGCAGAGAGGAAGAATCGAACGATTATAGAAACTGCAAGAACAATGTTAGTAGAGTCGGAACTCCCTATTCAATTCTGGGGAGAGGCTGTATCGGCTGCATGCTACACGTTAAACAGAGTTCTTACAGTAAAGAGACATGGCAAGACTTGCTTCGAACTCCTTCAGAAAAGGAAACCGGATCTTTCTTACCTAGAACCGTTTGGTGCTCCATGTACTATGATTGAGCCGGATGGAAAGTTTGGTGCAAGAGCTATCGAGGGTTTCTTCCTTGGATATGCTACTCCGAATTTTCGTGTTTGGAATCTAGCTACCAAAAAGATTGAGCTATGGAGTGAAGTGAGGGTTCAAAGGTACACGAGTCCTGTTAGGGCTCCGGGTGATCCGTGGATGTTCGACTATGATGGACTATTTGACTCCTTCAATCTGCCAACCTTTGACGAAGAATCAACAGCGGCTAGGATGTTGTTAGAAAGTGACAACGCTGCTGTCTCGCCTTTGGTTAGACCTATTGTTGTTGACCCTCAAGTTTCTTCGTCTGTCAACAATATGGTTCAAAATGAGGTTTATGAAGATGCTGCTGATTATAATGACTCTTCTGAAGATGATGAATATCATGATGCAGCTGAAGGATCTTCAGCTCCAGCTGCTCCTGTTCAAGGTGCCTCTGGTGATACACCTCATATGCAGAATGTAGACACTGCTGAAGGGAATGCATCCACCTCTACCCACATTCCGGGTGTGGAGTTGGTTGTTGATCTTAATCTTACCAATTTGGGTATCAATGCCCGTGTGCCAGATAATCCTGAAATGAGGATTCACGATACCCATCCCCAGCAGAACATAATAGGAGATGTCCATCGCAGTGTGCAGACGCGTAATCAGCTGAGAAACAACCGGAATGCTGGTTTGTATTCAGCTATAAGAGAATCTGGTCAACAAAATGACTGGTCCTTCGCGTGTTACGTGTCACAAGAAGAACCAAAATCGTGGAAAGAAGCATTGAAAGACAGTGCTTGGGTTGAAGCCATGCAGGAAGAATTACAGCAATTTCAGAAGCTTGGTGTTTGGAAGCTTGTTGAAAAACCTGAGAACTACAAGAAGATTGGCACTCGATGGGTCTTCAAATGCAAGAAAGACGACCGTGGAGTGGTTATTCGGAACAAAGCTCGTTTAGTCGTTCAAGGTTTTCGTCAGATTGAAGGGATCGACTACAACGAAGTGTATGCACCTGTTGCACGTCTCGAAGCAATTCGAATCTTTCTAGCCTATGCGTCTTTCAAAGGATTCAAAGTTTATCAGATGGACGTCAAAAGTGCATTTCTACATGGTGTGGTTGAAGAAGAGGTATATGTCGAACAGCCTCCAGGTTTTGAAGATCCTGTCCATCCCGATCGGGTTTGGTTGCTCAACAAAGCTCTCTATGGTCTTCATCAAGCGCCACGAGCTTGGTATGCAACCTTATCTACATATCTGCTGGAGAATGGTTTTCGAAGAGGTCTTATCGATTGTACTCTCTTCATCAAAGAACAAGATGGAGATCTTCTTCTGGTTCAGGTATACGTTGATGATATTATTTTTGGTTCTACTAATGATGTCTTGTGTAGGAATTTCGAGCGCATTATGCAGGATAAGTTCGAGATGAGTGCTATGGGGGAAATGAATTTCTTCTTGGGCCTTCAAGTGCAACAAACTGAGTCTGGGATATTCATCCATCAGACTAAATATGTTGGTGACATCTTGAGCTGGTTCCAGATGTCCGATGCAACGCCCATTGGTACCCCATTGCCAACTAATCACGGAATTACTCCTGACTTGAAGGGTGAAGCTGTTAGTCCTTCATACTACCGCGCAATGATCGGATCCCTTATGTACCTCACAGCATCAAGGCCAGATATAATGTACCCAACGTGCCTGCTTGCCAGATATCAAGTTAACCCAAAGGCCTCACATCTTGCAGCTGTCAAAAGGATTTTTCGTTATTTGAAGGCGTACCCTGACACCGGTCTGTGGTACCCTAGGGATAATAACTTTGAATTAGTAGCTTTCAGTGATTCTGATTTTGGCGGATGCAAAATCGACGGCAAATCCACAACGGCTGGATGTCAGTTTTTAGGAAATCGCCTAGTCACATGGCAGTGCAAGAAGCAGACATGCGTCGCTACATCAACATGCGAAGCTGAATACATTGCTGCCTCAAGTTGTTGCTCCCAAGTTCTTTGGATCCAACAACAATTGCGGGACTACGGTTTTGAATTCCTAACTACTCCTATTTACGTTGATAATTCTGCTGCTTTAGATATCACTAAAAATCCTGTGCAGCATTCAAAGACCAAACACATCGAAATCAAATATCACTTCATACGTGATTGCTTTGAGAAAAGGCTAATCGATGTTGTTAAGGTCCACACCGATGACCAACGTGCCGACTTATTTACCAAAGCTTTTGACAAATCTAGATTTGACTTCTTATTATTGGTAAACGGCATTAAGGTCAAGCAAGAGTAAACCAACATCGGAAAATCATTTTTGTAAATATCTTTGTGTGTTTTAAATTTCTCTTAGTTTATTGATTTTAGGGGGAGTAAATCCGAAAATCTGAAAATCCAAAAACATCGAAAAATTTCAAAAACACAAAAACAATAGAAAATCAAAAATGAGTTTCCTGGCGAGCAAAAGAGAAAATGATAGCACATCAGTGGTCTATCCAAACCTCTTTAAACCTTAAATGAAAAACGATAAACAGCTCTATATAAGATGTATCGGTAGGCTCACAATCATTTTAAAGTGTGCAGGGTGATATAAATCTTAATCGACTGAAGACCAGGTGGGAACCATTCATTGGCATATGGTCTTAGTACCGAAATTTCGTTTGATAGATTGCCGAGGTTCTGAGATATTCGGTCTTTATGCTGCTTATCATCTGGGTATCATGGTTGTATCTTTTACCGAAAAATAACGGGGACGCAAGTCTAGATCTTCCATGATACTATACATACGTGTACATATTACATACTGCATTCGACCTCAATAAGTGATAAACAATCACATGTCCAAAACAAATAAGTGATAAAAGATCACATTTGTCCGGGTGTCAAGTTCGTCTCTCTGCTGTACGGAAGTACTGACCTGTTCACGGACTTGCACCTGTGCCCTCATGCATATGAAAATCAAGTTCCTCATCAATAAGTGATTATATCACATAGGGCTTGTTTTCAAATCAAAATAAGTGAGTATCTCACAGCTTATACGGTCAAACAGATCATAATCGGTATACTCACCGGTAAGATGAACTCTCGTGCATACCTTGATACGGGAATGTGTCGTGATGTGGATGAACACCGGTCGGTAAGTATAAATCATACCTTAACGTATCCCCTCGCCATGATTACATCTGATAAGTTGAGCTTAAGTGGACAACAATACCGATAATTGTTATAGGATGCTTATCTTAATGTTAACTAACTGAACAACAAGAGTGTTTTGGCATGACCGTACACTGATATGATTCTCTTACCCTCGAAACTCGCAAAAAGAATGTCTGTATATATTTATTTACTGCTTAACTTTTATTGCCTTATTTTTAAAACAGTTTCGTCGTTTGGTGCATATCAGCACGACATTAGCGGTGATGTCGTTTGATAACACTCAAAGGATATTAAAATTGTTGTCTTTTAATTTCAAAAATACCAAAAAGATTTTAGGCGTGTTTTAATATAAACTTTGTAAAAGCCAAAAAGATTTTATTTCTACTTTATTTTCGATCGTACGATGTTGGAGCTCGAGTCTTCGTTACCTGAAACCTGAACGAAAACCGAATTGACTAAATCTTCATAAACGGTCGAAATTTGCATGTTTTGAAAGTTAAAGACTAAAATTGACAAATTTATTAAACTTTCAAACTGTCGGACGGTGTTTGATTATGACATGGTCATTCGTGTGTCACTTGGTTACACTAACTATTCCAAGCAGTTGTTCTCATTACGCGTTTAGATTTCTTGCATGTGCAGATTCTAAAGGCTAGGAGAACATGGTCGATGACAAGCTTTGGAATGAAGACACGACGAGAAGGCGCTCAAAAGATGAAGATGATCGAGTTGCCGCTGGCCATCATCAACACCACAAGGATCTCACTTCATAAAGATCAAGTCATTCACGAGCATAACTCAAGGGGGAGCTTATGTTAAGGGGGAGTTTGTCAACACACTTCCTACATGATACGGGTAGTTTGTTGATACACTTTCTGCTTTCAAGACGTGAAGACTTTGAAGATCCTCCGACAATGAAGACTTGAAAGGACATCAGAATTTAGAGAACTCGAAGACCAAAGACCATCGAAGTTCGAGACAAAGCTACAGCCAAGGGGGAGTTTGTTGGTGCACTTGTGTCTGTACTTTGTCTGTATTCGGTCTATATGTAAACGATGTCCTAGTTAGTCTGTAAGTTGACCGAGTCAACCATCCTCCGGATTGACTTGGTCAAACAGTTAGATATATGGTTGTTCTTGTTCTGGCTCGAAGGATGATCATCGAAGGATAAGTGTTGATCCTTCGATGAACTCGAAAGATGAACCTTCGATGGATGGTTCGATAGATCATCCTTCGAGGTTCATGCAGATCCTTCGAAGACTTTGTAAATAGATGATCCTTCGACCATCTATCGGATCCTTCGGACATGACAACCTGGGCTGGGTATATATACCCATGCAGTGTATGTGAGAAGACAGATGCACACAGACAGAAAGATAGAGAGTATTCTTGAGAGCATTCTGTCCGAAACACACACACACACATAGTGAGAGTTTGCAAGTTATATTTGTAAACATTGTGCTTGTAACGGAAACCTTCATACGTATTAATACAGTGGTGTTAATCGGTGAATCCTTGTGTGTTTGTGTTTATACTTGTCTCATCCCGGTTTGCTTGCTAGCTTGGATTCCGCACTCGCTAGTGGGTTAGTATAACAAGGTTTAGGTTCGTCATCCTCCGGAAAGGGACCTACACTAATTCATGTTGCCTTGTTATTTAAACACTAAACAATTTGTTCATGCTGTAGGCATCGTATCACTTTGATGCTGCAGCAGCATGGTCGTGATCTTATGCCACCCGAGTATAGTCATAATCATAAACACTATCATCATCACCATCTCTCCTTGTAATTGTAGAGGTCACCACCGTCATTGTATTCGCCTCATTGCTCTTGAATGACCACTCTCTGTCCCTCTGTATCTCTTGGTAACACCAAACATTTCATTGTGATTTAGCGTTGAATTTGTAAAGCTTAGGTCTGAGTATGAAAGAAACTGATGAGGAAGCCATCAGTTTATTATTTGGGCAAAAGAAGCTAACTTTTTAATTATTTTTTTTAAGTTTACGTTCGTCCATGAGCATTAGCGTAGAGTTACAATTAAGGATGTGTCTTAAATAATGCACATAATATCGATATAAAAATGCATGGATGTTAAATTAGAAATCATATAGAACTCATGCTATGCTCTATTGCACATAAGAAGATTGAGAGAAAATAACAATCAAAACAAAAGGGATTACTAGCTCCAAACATCAATTCGTTAATTTTTAAAGCATGCCCTAAAGCATTGAACATCTATAATCCTTGACTAGTTTAAGTCCTCTCACAACAAGAAACTAGGATGCATGAAAAATCCAATGCTAGTCAACAACTTCTCAAAGTTAAAGTCAATGTTAACTCATGCTGCTGGAGCATAATCATAGTCTCCATCATCGTCATCACCGTCTCCCTCTAAGCTAGCCAATATCGGTGCATAGTTGTAAGGATGATCATCACCATCAGTGTCTTCTTTTGCATGGCCCCTGCTGCACCACCATGGTCCAATTGTCTTGCTTACCTCATGAGCCATTTGTTGCCTTGTTGGATTGGGCTTATGATGAAATGGAGAGTTGCAGTTTGAGTATGAAAATGAGAAATCCAGAAACCATATTTATGGGGATGATAATGAGATCAAGAAAATGAGATTGGCGTACCGGATTCCTTGAAAGGGCACCTAAATTGATATCCATGAGTTTAAGTGTGAAGTTATAAGTGAAGAGTGTGTGTAACATGTTTACATACACGTGAAAAGCAATCTAGGAGACATGTCAGCAGATTAAGCACAACTAGAGCAGCTGCAAGTGTGTGCTGAAACATGAGCATATTTGTGTCTACCTTGTAGTGGGTCACAAGAGGAAAGTGTAGGGTTCCCCTTCTTAGTGGGTCAACAGGAAAGGAACATTAGGAAAAGGTGGTGGTACCTTTTTAGCAAGTGTAAATATATAATAAGCATATCTTTTCAAAATAATAAATATACTTGTTCGATTATTTATTATAATTCAAATTAACTAAACATTTAAAAACACTCTGACGGCCCAAAGGATCAATTTAACACACACCATTATGAATAAAAACTTGTATAAACATGATTCTATGAAGAATGAATGATTTCTTCATTGAATGTATGATCTTTATACAAATGACTTTACAGTTCAGTATAGGTCCAAACCAGTTTCAGAATCAGGTACAAAACCGGGTTCAACTTATTCTTGGTGCCCCTCTCGGAATGGTACAAAGATTTACCAATCATCTGCCAATGCAACCGATCTCATACATGCCCGTCAACTGTTTGATCATGGGCCTGATAAAGATGACACCCTTATTACAGTTAGATATTCGCCAATATTTGAGTTTGTATAGAAAGGCTAAGAAAAGGGTTGACTTTAAACCAATAGGAATGTTATTATAAGGAATGTGATACTAACATTATACGTATGATTTATTGTATTAGATTTCTTCGCTAACATTTGATTTAAAACATTTGTTGGACGTTAAAAAAAGTATTACTCGCTATGCTAATATAACTTATAACAGTGACAAATTGACAATAATATATAAAGTCTAGATTTAGATTTAGCAAATGATAGGCTATATATCATGCTGCTGGAGCATAATCATAATATCCGTCATCGGTGTCGTCATCGTCATCGTCAGCATCATCATTATCATCCTCATCATCATCTCCTTGTAACATAGCTGATATCTGATCACTCTGACGCCAGAGGAACGTAGTCATAATCTCTAACACATGCGGCAGGAACATAGTCATAACCACCATCATCATCGTCACCGTCTCTTGGTAACCGTAGCTGTCATCGCCGTCATTGCATCTGTTGGCAGAGGAAATTTATCATGCAGATCATCACCATAACTGGAACTTGATTCATCACAAACATGTTTTGATTTCATGATGAATCAATCGAATAAAACACACAACACTTGTGAAAGAGAATTCGAAAGAGAGGATATTAAATGTTAATATCTTGGTACCGGTTAACATACCGGTAATTTGTTTATATACATATGAGAAAGGTAGTTTATTCCGGCGGTTACTTTTGGCGCCAATAACCACCATTCAAAACGGTGTGTCTTGAAGTGACACACCCCTTCACTAATATTCGATAATTACACACTTAATAAAGTAATAAACATACAAACATATAACAGTATATAAATATGATATAATCGAGTTTATTAGTTCTAATACTCCCCCTTAAACTGGATTATATCCATGGGAATTCATTAAAACACTTCGGTTGGCTTCGTTCACAGCCTTCTCTGCCTGCCGGAAGTCAAATCTTCGCCGCTTCTGTACCCTCTTCATTCCTCTCCAATCATTCCCAGCGAAAAGAGCATAGTGTTCTCTATCATCATCCAGTATACCTCCAGCGCTTACTGTTCTTCTTCCTCCATCTCCAGCCGTGTCTTCAGTTCTTGCTGCTCCTTGAGTTTGTTCATTTCTTACATTGTCTTGAATTGATTTGAACTTATAATAGTATATAAGAACATCCAGGTACATGGCATACACTATCCTCATGTACTCTCCATCTTCATAATCATGGCCCATATCTTTAGAGACCATTGCCCATAAGTTATTTAAAGTTACTGTACGATGACCACCTTCCCTTTTGACTATCATATAGAGTTCTAGCAGATTCACCCTCTTATTATTACCCAAGTAAACCGGTATCGGTCTTGAATTAATTCCCATTTTTATATGTAAAAACCAGTCGATCATCTCTTCAAATTTCCCTTCTGTATCATACTTATATTTCATCACATATTCACCAGCATCTAACACATCTAACAAGGCCTTGCAATCCTGAAATTCATTCAAGTTCATGGATTGCAGAATCATCACATTCCAATCAGGTTCGTTGGAAGATAAGTTTAACTTTTCGAAATAATCATTCAAGTAATTGGACTTGAATGTTTCATGATCGGATTCCTTTTCAATTATAAATTGTTTTTCCCTTGCACCGATTTCATCCTCCCTTGTTAATCCCGTTAAACTGTTTTTCTTATTCAGAAGTGGTGCACTATGTTGGTTCTGGCCCCTCACTCAAACTCACGAAATAAAAGAAGGGGTTTTCTGCTTGAAGTTTCGTTATATTAGAATTGAGAGTACAAGACAGACCTACTACCCTATTTATAATAAAATAAAACAAGCACATGCTAATTAAACCATGATCTCCAGCTTTCTAGGAACCACATACTGCCTTGCAACGTTCAGATCCATAAGCTCGGTCAAACATGACTATTTCTCCTCAACGTGCAGCTAATAAAGCATGTAAATAATCCCTTTATTCCAGCTCCCACGATCTTGACTGTTAGCTTGACCCGAACCGTATCCAACTTGACCCGTAATCTGACCCGATCAAGATTATTCCAACATTCACCCCCTTAATCTTGATGTCGATCTTGCTAGCTATCTTTAAATCTTCTTGCTAACTTGCTATTCGAACCACAAAGATTACGTCTTGCTACTTGCTATGAGCCACGCATGACTCGGTTCTTGCAACACGAACACACGAATCCGATCACTTGCTCTTCGAATACCTGAAACGGTCTTTCTATCTTATCGGACTTCCTTTTTCAGCTAATTTGGATCAGCTTTTCTTTCTCTAGGTCTTTCATTCTTCTTTCTTTAACCTGCTTTGCTTTAACACATCTTTTCTGGCAAAAACCAGAATCTGTTTTCTTGCTAAATGAACCACATGGGTTCGATTACATGCTTCAAAGTCTTCCTGTTGATCAAAAATGCTCAACTCTTGCTTTCACTTTCTTTCTACAACTTCCTTGATCGACTCTTTCTTTCTTTCTAGTCGATTTCTTCTTTTCTTTCTTTCTTTCAGTCTAATGTGAACCCTTCGGTCTCTGGCTCACACCTACGATCTTCTCTATTTCCCACCGGAACTCAATTTCCGGCAGCGGTCTTCGGTCTTTGTCTCCCATCAGAACAACTTTCCGACGGCGGTCTTCTGATCACCGGTTCTTCTTATCCGGTGACGACGGTCTATATAGGTCTTCACGGTCTTGTCACCCGCGAGTTCTTCGGTCTTTCTTTCAAGCCGTTCTGTCTAACGGCTTCGGTCTCTTCTCGCCAGTCTTTCTTTCTTACGCCGGCACGGTCATTTTCCGGCAACGGTCTCTTTCTTCGGTCTTTGCTGCAGTAGCAGCCGGTCTTCACACTCCTTTACACAAAGCTAATAGCCACGGAACACAATGTTTATCACCGGTCACCCCGTCGTCTCAAACGGTACGTCTACCACAACAACGGTCGACCGAAACATGCTAACGCCTCTGTCTTCTGCTGTTAAACAGACACGAAACAACACATGCTGTTCCGAATACTTCTTTCATCTTCGGTTTGCTCCGTTTCTTGCTGCTGCGTTTACCCCGCGGCCAAGGGCTACACCCTTTCTCGAACCGACTCTCAAACCCGCTTATTTAACCCGAGCGCTCTGATACCAAATGTTGGTTCTGGCCCCTCACTCAAACTCACGAAATAAAAGAAGGGGTTTTCTGCTTGAAGTTTCGTTATATTAGAATTGAGAGTACAAGACAGACCTACTACCCTATTTATAATAAAATAAAACAAGCACATGCTAATTAAACCATGATCTCCAGCTTTCTAGGAACCACATACTGCCTTGCAACGTTCAGATCCATAAGCTCGGTCAAACATGACTATTTCTCCTCAACGTGCAGCTAATAAAGCATGTAAATAATCCCTTTATTCCAGCTCCCACGATCTTGACTGTTAGCTTGACCCGAACCGTATCCAACTTGACCCGTAATCTGACCCGATCAAGATTATTCCAACACACTAAACGTAGGAAACAATTTACATCTTTCACCGTTAAACTGTACTATGATTCCTTGTATTATGAGTTGATCAAGGCTGAGGATATTTCTATCCAATTCCGGTGTGTAATACACACTTTGGATTCGAAATTTTTCACTCCTGGATATAAAATCCACAGCCCCTATGCCCCGTATAAAGATAAATTGATTTTCCCCGGTGTTTGTCTCAACACCATAAATGTTTTTAATTCTTTTGAAAGAATCTAAATTGCCGGAAAAATGACGTTTGAGTTTTGTACTCACGTACCATATTTCTGACCAACGACCACCGTCAGTACCACTACCACTGATGATGAATTCTGAGTCTCTAACGTTGTCTTCTTCTTGAATTTGTGTACTGATCAACAGAGTTGCTTCATCGCTTTGTTTTTCCTTGCATAATGCTATTTGATGTCCCGACAGATTGCAGTAATAGCACCGTTTCTGTATGAATTTGGCCATCGATCTTTCTCTTTGTTCATCAGAGAAGTGCTTACATGGAAGCACCAATGCAGACTCGTATATTCTGTCTCCTTTATAATCTGGTGTGGCTCTGATACCACTTGTGGGCAGCGGAAATTTATCGTGCAGATCATCACCATAACTGAACTTGATTCATCACAAACATGTTTTGATTTCATGATGAATCAATGGAATAATACACACAACACTTGTGAAAGAGAATTCGAAAGAGAGGATATTAAATGTTAATATCTTGGTACCGGTTAATATACCGGTAATTTGTTTATATACATATGAGAAGGGTAGTTTATTCCGGCGGTTACTTTTGGCGCCAATAACCACCATTCAAAACCGGTGTGTCTTGAAGTGACACACCCCTTCACTAATATTCGATAATTACACACTTAATTTGTTTATCTAATAGCATCCATCTGCATTGCTCTTGATTGACCACCCCCTAATTCCCTTGGTAACACCATACATTTCTTTGTGAATTATTAGAGCTTTGGTTTGAGTATAAGAGAGACTGAGGGGAAGCTATATTTATTGGCAAAAGAAGCTGACTTTGCTTGTTTATGCTCATGTTCGTCCATGAACATAAGTGTGGAGTTACGAGGAAAGGGTGTGTCTTAAGTAACACAATAATATTAATATCATTATCAAGAAAAAATAGATGCATGGACACTAAATTAGACACCATATAGAACTCATGCTATGCTCTAATTTAAGTAAAAAGGGATAACTAATTAACTCCAAACATCAATTAAATTAATGTCTCAAAACATAACTTAATTAAACAAGGTACTATTATAATCCTTGAATCCTCTCACAATATAAGAAATTAGGATCCATGAACACCTAATGCTAGTCAATGCTATCCATTCACTAAACAATTAACTCATGCTGCTGGAGCATAATCGTAATCTCCATCATCGTCGTCACCATCGTTTTCTCCATTTGCACGGTTCTTGCTGCACCACCATGGTTCAGTTGTCTTGCTTATCTCATGAGCCATTTAATTTGTTGGAGTGGCCTTATGATGAAACTTAGAATTGTGTATGAAAATGAGAAAACCAGTAGCCATTTTATGGTAAATAAAGGAGATCTACGTACCAGATTCCTTCCTTGAGAACACACCATTATAAGTGTGGAGCTATAAGTGAGGAGTGTGTGTAACATGGTTACATCCATATGATAAACAATTTAAGAGAATCAGATCAACTCAAAATATATGGTAAAACATGGGGATGTCTGTGTTTACCTTGTGCATGAGGGTCACAAGGGGAAAGTGTAGGATTCCCCTAGTTAGTGGATGAACAGGAAAGCAACACTAGGCAAAGTGATGGTGCCTTTTTTCACCAAGTCTAAATGTATAATGAGCATATCTTGTTGTAAGAAAAAAATAACTTACACCAGTTGGGTTATTTTTTTTAACGTCAAACTAACTTACTCCTAAATACTCGTATCCCTGCACTTTCGAGGAATTGAACCCTCCTCCTCTTAGAAAGAGAGAAGACACCTTACCATCACATCATCATGTCCCTTGAGGACACCACCAGTTTGTTATTGTTATTCAACCTTTAGGTCAAACTACTAATTACTAAAGGTTTACAAATTCTCATTTATGCTTAGAAAAAGTTAAATTACAAAACTAAATTACAAAACTAATATACGATAAATATAATTTGCAGGTATTTTAGAGAACAAAATCAATGTACAATAAAGGTACTCATTGTTCTAAACCTTAGAAAAAGGTTGTTGGAACCAGAAATTAATAACCACCACCCCAAGGGTTGCGAAACCCCTTGGGAGACACCCTTTTGATCTCGGCCACAAGGAAAGGAAGGAAGGGACGCAACCATTCGTTTAGAGACGCACCGGTTCAAGTTTGTGGCTACAAATCAACGTACCCCTTCACGATCAATCTCATCCACATATTCAAGGGACACGTCTATTCACGAAGGGACACGTCTATTAGTCGCACCCGTTGAAAACTATAAATAGGGGTCAATAGATTTCATTTGTACATTCACTCTCATTCGAAATCAGTTGTACATATACACACATTCAGATTATATTTCGATTATTATTCAAGTTATGCAAGTTTGTTATCACGTTCTAGAGATCAAGATCCATTTTGGGGCCAACAATTGGTATCAGAGCATCAGGCTCTAGGCGTGGGAATCGCAAGGCATCGCAGGGAATTCGCGATCAGGTTTCAATTTCGTTTTTTTAATTCGCAAGTTCAATTCAGAATTTTGATTTTGGTTCTAGGGTAATCGGTTGAACCGAAGGGTTGTTTAGGAATCTAGGGTTTGTTTGATTCCGGGGTTTAGTGCGAATTAGATTATTTGATTGTTTGATTGTTACACGATTCGGGTAATCGTGGGTTTGTGAGATCTATTGAAACCAAGAAAGTAAAAGTTTAGTAGAAGTGAAGATTGTTCGGCAGGAAGACATGTCAGGAACAGCCGGACAAAATCCAATAATAATACAGAAAGAAGAAAACTCACTTTCCCAGTTTCAGTGTCCGATTCTGAAACCAACAAACTATACGGTTTGGGCTATTCGTATCAAGACGATCCTTGAAGCGAATGGTTTGTGGGAAACGATCGAACCGGCAGAAAATGCAACGGTAGACACTAAGAAAGACAAGTCTGCAATTGCATATCTGTTTCAAGCAATACCAGAAGATGTTGTATTGCAAGTTGCAAGTTGTAAGACTGCAAAGGAAATTTGGGATAATCTAAAGGTTAGACACGTTGGTGTTGATCAGGTACAAAAGGCGCGTATGCACACGCTATTATCAGAATTTGAATTATTGCAAATGAAGGATGACGACACTATTGATTCGTTTACCGCAAAGATTAATAGTATCGTTACCCGGGCAACTGAAGTAGGAACGACATTGAGTCAACCGACTCTAGTACGCAAACTCCTAAATGGCGTACCGGATAAGTTTACTCAAATCGTTGCCTCCATGGAACAATACTCCGATCTAGAAACTATGACACTAGAAGAAGCGGTCGGTAGATTAAAAACGTATGAAGAAAGGTTAAAGTTGAAGAAAAAGGAAAGCCCCGTGAACAATCTAGAAGAACTCCTGTATGCGGGTCATGGACAACATGTTGGAAATCATGGACGAGGGAGATTCCGTCCATCGCGAGGCCGAAGGAGAGGAAATTATCAACATAGGGGTGAAGGGCACACCTCTTACGAGTCGGAAGGAACCGACAAACCACAAATGGATGATAGCAAGCAAGAGACACCAACTATGAGAGATAAGTCGAAAATCACTTGCTACAGATGTGAGAAACTTGGGCACTATGCCTACGAATGCCCAACCAAGAAAACCAAGGAAAATGAGACACTCTTGGTTGAAATAGAAGATGATGATGAACCGGCACTTCTGATGTGCCTACACATTGAAGAGAAGTAGAAACATGGAATTTGGTCGTGGGAAACGATCAAAGGGAACAAAAACCGTGTAATGCGGAGATAACCTGTGAAAGGTATAACAAAACAGTCCAGTGAATGGATCGGATCAAAGCGAAGAATCCGTGAGGGAAGCAATCAATAATGAAGAACTCGTTGTGAGAGACAACCGTGAAGAAGATAAATCAAGGAGAAGACGCACGTATCCTGTGACTGGGCCAGAAGAAGGATTATTGTGTGATACAACCGCAAGAGAAATCTAAGTGAGTTAGATTATCCAAAATCTATGCAAGATGGATGCAAGTCATGTGATATGATAGTGGGCAAGTTAATCAAGACCGGGTGAAGTTCGTGTTGAGACAATTACACAAGAAAAGAGGTTCATGTGATACAAATCAAGTGCGGGCAAAATGTTCGTGTGAAGCAAAATGTTCGTGTGAAGTAAGTTCGTGAGGAGCAAGGTTCGTGAATAAGAAGATACATGTGAAGTGTTAAATACCGAGAAGATTCGAGAAGATAAAACTGTTCGGAGTTCAAGATCTACAACAACTCAAGGATGTTCGTGATTAGGGGGTGAATGAAAGTTATAATCCCTACACATCCTTAAGTACAAGGGTTATTGTGTATATAGTTAATAGTTATTTACACGGCGGTTACAAAGTTCAGGGGGTAGTTATGACAAACCAGAAATTAATAACCACCACCCCAAGGGTTGCGAAACCCCTTGGGAGACACCCTTTTGATCTCGGCCACAAGGAAAGGAAGGAAGGGACGCAACCATTCGTTTAGAGACGCACCGGTTCAAGTTTGTGGCTACAAATCAACGTACCCCTTCACGATCAATCTCATCCACATATTCAAGGGACACGTCTATTCACGAAGAGACACGTCTATTAGTCGCACCCGTTGAAAACTATAAATAGGGGTCAATAGATTTCATTTGTACATTCACTCTCATTCGAAATCAGTTGTACATATACACACATTCAGATTATATTTCGATTATTATTCAAGTTATACAAGTTTGTTATCACGTTCTAGAGATCAAGATCCATTTTGGGGCCAACAGTTGGTTGTTGTAATGTTGTCCATATCTTATGTGTCGAAGAGTACAATGAGCGAAAATGAAGTAGCTTACAATAGGAAATAGAAAAGAAGGGAATATAGGAGTTTGTTATTTCATGTATTGGTTGGGTGACACTAAAGTATCCAGGTTGGTGGCCTCTTTGGATCTGTTTTGCAAAGGCAATGTTTGAAACGCACGAGCCAATATTATCCGTCCGCCATAGATCAAATGGAGTGGTTGCAGAAACCAAGTAAATTTGATAACATAATGCACATAATATCTTTATCAAGAAAAAGAATTGCATGGATGCTAAATTAGATAATCATACAGAATTCATGCTATGCTCTATTGCCCTTAAGAAGATTGAAACAAAATAACAATTAAATCAAAATGCATAACCTTAACAATCAATTTATTAATATATTAAAACATACACTAAAACATTGAACCTATATAATCCTTAACTAATTTAAATCCTCTCACAATAAGAAACTAGGATCCATGAAAACTCAATGCTAGTCAACACATCCTCAAAGTTAGAGTCAATGCTATTCATTCACTAAACAATTAACTCATGCTGCTGGAGCATAATCATAATCTCCATCATCGTCATCACCGTTTCCCTCTAAGCTAGCCAATATTGGTTCTTGTAGTCGTTTGTTGCCACAATCATCACCAACGTTGTCTCCATTTGCACGGTTCATGCTGCACCACCATGGTTCAGTTGTCTTGCTTATCTCATGAGCCATTTGTTGGAGTGGGCTTATGATGAAACTTAGAATTGTGTATGAAAATGAGAAAACCATGACCCCATATTTATGGTAAGTAAAGGAGATCAAAGTACGGGATTCCTTGAAAATGCACCTAAATAGATATGCATGGGTATAAGTGTGGTGTTATAAGTAAAGGGTGTGTGTAACATGGGTATATCCATGTCAAAAGCAATTAAGGAGACATGTCAGCAGAATAAGCACAATCACACCAACTGCAAATATGTGGTAAAACATGAGCATGTTTGTGTTTACCTGGTGC
The DNA here is from genome assembly GCF_002127325.2 of Helianthus annuus. Lineage (NCBI taxonomy): Eukaryota > Viridiplantae > Streptophyta > Magnoliopsida > Asterales > Asteraceae > Helianthus > Helianthus annuus. Next base: position 4,381,749 of record NC_035444.2, read on the forward strand.
AAGAGTGGGTCAAGTGTAGGATTCCCCTGCTTAGTGTCTGAACAGGAAAGGAATACTAGGAAAAGTGATGCTGCCTTTATTTTCATAAGTGTAAGTGTATAATGAGCATATCTTTTTGTAAGAAAGAATAACCTATATATTTATTACAATTGAAAACAAGGATCGCCCAACGGCGGATCCGGGTTTTGTTCCTATGTAGTCAATGTTTTTAGATGTCGATAGCATAGGGTAGTGCAAAAAACCGAATTAACCGACAAAACCAAACTGAACCGAAAAAACCAAACCAAATAAAAAACCGGTGGGTCGGTTAATGATTTTTTTGAAAACCGAAAGTAGCGGGTCGGTTATGGTTATCATTTTTTCCATACCCACCATAATATAACTGAACCGACATGTAATAAATCTTTGTAGGATTTATGACTTTTCACCATATTTTTTATATTTGATATTTTTGACTGAAGATTTTTAGTACTTATGGGTTTTTCATATTATTTTGTAGTTTTGGTTGAATGTTTATTTGAACTTATGGAATGTATCATATCACTTTATTTGAATATTCGATAATAATTGGTATTAATATTATAGATTATATGTATTTTTTAATACTAGGTAATATACTAGTATATACAAGAAGCAATAACAATTTATTCTATGTTAAAAAAATTTTAACTATTTTAGGCTAAGCTAAATACACGGTTAACCGACCCGCTATAATCATCAAAACCGAATAACCATAACCACCATAACCAATCGACCCATGCACACCCTGTCGGAATATAAATACAAGCTACACTAGTATTAATGATTCGAGTTCACTATTTGAACTTCACATCTCTAGTTCTCTGCACAACTCAGGTTCAATGATTATATTTCCTAAAAAGTTGTTTAAAAGACCATTTTGCCCTTCGTTAAAAGGGAGGAAAACAATAAAAAAGAGTGTGGTTAAATGAAAAATCTAACCAGACTTTTGCTTTTGGATGAAAATGGCAACAAAATTGAACCTAAGGGACCCAGATTCAAAAGTTTTGAATTTTGGACTAAAGTGTAAAAGTGATCAAACTACCATTTTGGAAGTTTACTCTGTATAGAAGTATATACATATAGAGGGTTAGGATATAATAGGAGGTTTATTTGGCTAAGAAGGCTAGGAAGTTATCTTGACTATCCATTTATTTAATCAAGGGCTAAGATTAAATGAGGGAAATTGAAATGAAGAAAACAGGCGCGTGGTTTTGTTTATGGGCATTTTAGTCAATCCAAGACAATAGTTTCTCTCTCCTCCGATTCCCCCCTGTTTTTTAAACGTCAACTCATTCATACGACATTATTTTTTTTTTATAAAAATTGCACCAAAAAACGAACGTTTTTTTATCTTCAAAAAGAGTATACTATTGCTATATTTTCAAAAAAAAAAAAATTGAAAACCCAGTTGCGTAAAACGCAATGAAAAAGCCCAGTTACGTAAAACGCAATGGAGAAAACCCAGTTGCGTAAAACGCAATGAAAAAAAAACCCTAAAACTGACATTTTTCTAAAACGCAATGCACCAAAAACAGAAAAGAAATGTCTTATTTGTAAAACGTAATGGCCAGAAAACACAAAGAAATGTCTTATTTCTAAAACGCAATAGCCTAAAAACACAAAAGAAAGTATACTTTCTAAACGCAATTGAGTGAAAACACAAAAAATGTGTTTTACCTAAAACGCAATGCTCCAAAAACACAAACAAATGTCTTATTCCGAAAACGCAAATGGCCAGAAAACACTTAAAATGTCTGTTTTCTAAAACGCAATGGACTGAAAACACATAAAAAAGTGTTTTACCTAAAACGTAATGCATAAAAAACACAAAGAAATGTCTTATTTATAAAACGCAATGGCTAGAAAACACTAAAAATGTCTCATTTCTAAAACGGAATGGCCTAAAAAAATAAAAGAAAGTCTATTTTCTAAAACGCAATAGACTGAAAACACCTAAAAATGTGTTTTTACCTAAAACGCAATGACTAAAAACACTTCAAAAATGTGTTTTTTTCTAAAACGCAATGGCCTAAAAACACAAAAGAAAGTGTTTTTTTTTTTTTTTGTAAAACGCAATGGACAAAAAAAATAACAAAACGCAATGAATTAATGCGTTTTATCTAATACAATATTGCATTTTACATATACCCAATAATCGACCCCTTTTTCATAGCTAAAAAACACAAAAATGCTGACTTTTTACAATATTGTGTTTTACAACCGATGTAGACTGTCACCATTTTCATATATGTAAAACTGGGTAAATGCACTTTTGGCTCTAAACAGTCTTTGACATCCAAAAAACAAAAACCATTAGAGCACCAATTAAACCTCGAAGATCATTGAAGTGAAGATCGCTTTAGCACTTTTTCCGTCATTGGAACATGTAGATGGTTTTCGAAGTGAAAAATCTGACGATTGACAGAATAGATCGGACGGAAATCATTGAGGCGGAGCGACGGCGGTGAACGATGGGGTGGTGACGGTGGTGGTGGTGGCGGTGGGGTGAGAGATGAAAGATAGTGGTGGTGTGGTTTTGGGTTTTGAAGTTACTGTAGAGAAGAAGGAAGAAGAAATAATACGATTGACTAAAATACCCTTCTTCTTTATTTTAAATTTTGCCACATGTCATAATTCTATTGCTTCCTATCCTTCCTAGCCAAAATAAACTTACTATTTGATCCTCACCCTATATATAGATATATATTGTGTTTTATTTATTTTCTTTTTCCACCGTCGTCATGCTGCAATAGTTGTAGCTCTATTGTATTGATATATGGCGGATGGGCCGAAACGATAATTCCTTTTCAATAATGGCCCAATCGACACTTGCTTTTAATTAATATTATCTCGGTCTTAAATGATAGTGTGTGTTGATTTGCCGAAACAAAGTAAATGGATAATTATAACTTTAAACGATAGTGGGCTTGGTTGAATTAAATGACAGTAGTGTGTTTAATTTAAACGATGGTAGTGAAAAGAAAAGAACCAAAAGTGTATACCGAACTGTATTCCAAACCATGGTTATTCAATTCAATTAGTGGGCATGGTAATGGTAAGCGAAGGTTATCCAATTCAACACTATCGGTTTAAGGTTTTTGTTCAAGAAACTTTCTAAAACCACTAAAAATCTAACCAAAAACTCGGTTTTCAATAAGAAATTGAGACTAAAGCTCTAATTGTTGATACACTTTGTGTGGACGTGACTCGGCTCGGTTTGACTCGGCTCAGTTCGACTTGGTTTCGACACAGTTAGGTCCGGCTCAAGCCCGACGTCACGACATTCCTCCGTCGTGCGCCCCAGAGTTCGACACGCGAGGCACGGAACGCCGCAAGACATTCCCGTTTACACATCACCATGACATCATCATTGTGATGTCATGGTGATGTCACATATTTGTCTTATGTTGAAATTGTGCAAAAATTGTAAACTGGTTGAATATCTGGGCCGTAACATCCACATATGGGCCGAAGACTTTAGAGTGGGCTTTTGACCTTTCAGCTTGGGCTTCTACAACTCAACGAAACAAAGATTTAGGGTCAATATGTATGTCGACGAAACAGAATGTGTTTCGTCGACTTTAGTGTTTCGTCGTGCCTTTTTGCGTTTCGTCATAGTTTGTGTCTGTGTCTAGTATAAATACCCCTCTCAGTTTCTGTGTGAAACGTATGAGAGACCTGTGAGACTTAGTGAAACTCTGTAAACATTGTTTGTATATGTTTCGGGTTGTACTCATCCCTAATCAATAGATATTGAATCTTTTGGTTACGTGTTCTTATTTTACACTTTGTTTGGTTTGCACTGTCACGGGGATTTGAAATGGCTCTGATACCACTTGTAAGCCCTCCTAATCCAAGATCTCACTCAGCTAAAGCAACCAACAGGTGTGCGGAATCCACCTGATGATCAACCACTGTAGATGAACACAAGAATGCAAGGATTTGAGAGAGAAATCAAGAATACACAGAGTATTCTTGATGAAGATGAATGACGTCACTCACACAAAGCGCCGCCAGACAAAAGAGAATGATTAGGGCACAGAAATTCACACAGAAACCGTTACCTTGTCTATTCCATATTAAAGTATATATACAAGGTGAAACCCGGACTTTCAACACTAAATAGAAAGCCCGGACAAAACATAGAGCACAAAGCAAACACAGAGTTTTTGCCACAAAACTCGGACAAAGTCTAATCTATACAAAACTCAGACAAAGCAAAAACTCTGACTAACAAAAACTCTTCCAAACCTTGGACAAGGTTGTCCCTAGGAACTTCTTAGGGACAAGAGAAACTCTGACTAACAAAAACTCTTCCAAACCTTGGACAAGGTTGTCCCTAGGAACTTCTTAGGGACAAGAGTTCTCCCTAGGAACTTCTTGGGACAAAGTTTAGACACTTGTTCAATAAAGACCCTAAATGTTGGAAGACTTGCACTTATCACCAAAAGTGCATTAACAAACTCCCCCTTGATCAGTGCATGGTCTTCATTGAACTTGAGATCCTCAAACTTTCATTCGAGAGCTGCTTCCTGCCCAGACCTTGTTCTTCACACAGAACTGAACCACCTTGATGCACGATCAGTGATGCACGATCCAGATGCACACAGCTTCTCCAAATATTCCATCTTGAGATTAACGATCCAGATGCACACAGCTTCTCCAAATATTCCATCTTGAGATGAACGATCCAGATGCACACAGCTTCTCCAATCTTCCATCTTGAGATGAACGATCCAGACCTGAAACACTTAACCCAGGATTAAGAAACTTGACCCCGAAGATATCGGCCCAAACCTGAATCCCAAAAATAAATTCTAATACCCCAGAATGAACAGTTGAAACATTAAACAATCAATATTTAATAACTTATTTAAACTATTTTCACAACCCTAGAGTATACTTAATATGATAACTCGCACATAGAAACAAGAAAGCAAAATCTTTTTGTTGTTTTTCAATTTTTGACTGAAATGGAAATTAAACCTAGAACGTATTTACACTAAATTTCCTTTTGTGAAATCGGAGCAAAGGAATCATATCGGTTTTTCTGTCAGTACCTAACACAAGAACCATAGCATTTTATCTTTAATATTTTAGAACGATGTTGACAGTTCAAGACGTTCAACGGTATTGTGGTCCACTTAAGTTTTAGCACGCTTTCGAACACTGTTTTCGAGATATGGAATTAAGTGTATTAAGCTGACAGTAACTATGTTTACCCACCTCAGAATATACTCCCGTATCAAGGTATGCGCGAGAGATCATCTTACTGGTGAGTATACCATTTATCATCTGTTTTGACGTATAAGCTAATGTGAGATACTCACTTATTTGGATTTCAGATGCAAAGGGCACAGGAGCAAGTCATTTGTGATAGAATCACTTATTGAAGATAAACTTGACTCCCGCAAGATTTTGTGGGACATGTGATTGTTTATCACTTATTTGGGTCGGATGCATCATGTTTTGAAGATATTTACACGTATGTATGGTATCATGGAAGATCTAGACTTGCGTCCCCGTTATTTTCCGGTAAAAGAAACAACCATGATACCCATATGATAAACAGCATAAAGACCACGTATTTCAGAACCTCGGCAATCTATCAAACGAAATTACGGTACCAAGACCATATATCCGAGAGATGCGCCACACGAGTTACGCAGTTCATTATGTTTATATACCAAAAACAGGTTCTTATTTACGCGTAAAACCTACCGAAGCAACGTATAATGAAGCTGTCACATTTAACAGTTACCTTTATATATGTATATAGCCATAGTCCTGCACCAGATACGACTAACCGATGTACTATCATTTCCCTTATATCTCAACACGACTTCATTTTAGATTTTTTTCAAATGTTTTTGTATTTTTCTGAAAATTTATCCTACAACTAAGTAAAATTTTTTTTTTGGAGTTTTTCAATTTTTCGAAAGCGGTAAGAACTGTACAGAAAAGATAAAATAAAGTTTCTATGCGAGTTTAGAAAGCATTTTACTCTGGGTTGATCATGCCAATCATTCGGACCAGATTCTCAAATCTAGCCCGATCGAATGTTTTCGTAAACAGGTCGGCAAGATTATCCAAGGTGTCTACCCTAACCACTTATATTAATCCCTTCTCAGCACAGTCGCGAATAAAATGATGCCTAACATCTATGTGCTTAGTGCGTGAGTGATTTACCGGATTGTTTGTTATGGAAATGGCAGAGTTATTATCAACAAGGATAGGAGTTCGAGTAAAATTCAAACCGTAGTCTCTCATTTGCTGCTGAATCCACAAAACCTGAGCACAACAGCTTGAAGCGGCAATGTACTCGGCCTCGCACGTGGATAGAGAAACGGCAACTTGCTTTTTGCATTGCCAAGAGACAAGACGGTTTCCAAGAAGTTGTGCGCCACCAGAGGTTGACTTTCTGTTCATCCGGCACCCTCCGAAATCTGCGTCAGCATACGCCATCAAATCCAGACCACCTTCAGCTGGATACCACAATCCAAGCTTAGGCGTTCCTTTCAGATATCTGAAAATACGCTTGACAGCTTTCAAGTGCGACACAAACAAACAGAGAACATAATATCTGGTCGTGAAGCGGTTAGATACATCAATGAACCTATCATTGCACGATATAGAGTCGGATCCACTTCAGGATCTTTCTCATCATCGGGTGAAAGCTTGAGATTTGTTGGTAGAGGCGTGTCATAGGGTAAGCTATCTTCCAGTCCAAATCTCTTGAGAATCTCGTGGACATACTTTGTCTGATGCACGTACGTCCCGGTTTTTTCTTGACTCACTTGGAGACCTAAGAAGAAAGATAACTCGCCCATCGCGCTCATTTCAAACTTTGACTTCATCACCTTCTCAAACTTACGACACAACTCTTCATTTGAAGAACCAAAGATTATGTCATCAACGTAAATTTGCACGATCAGAAAATCTCCCCCTTTCTTCAAAATGAACAGTGTGGAGTCGATTGCACCACGCGAGAACCCATGCTCCAAAAGATGCTTTGACAACGTCTCGTACCAAGCTCGAGGGGCCTGATGGAGCCCGTAGAGAGCCTTGTCCAACAAGTAGACCTTGTCGTCTAACCCTGGAGCTTCGAAACCCGGCGGTTGGGACACATACACAGTTTCATGCAATTTCCCGTAAAGGAAGGCGCTTTTCACATCCAACTGATAGACTTTGATACGCATGTGTGCAGCAAAGGCCAGAAACAAACGAATAGCTTCCAGTCTTGCCACCGGTGCATAAACTTCTGTATAATCAATCCCTTCTTCCTGATTGAAGCCTTGAACAACCAACCGTGCTTTGTTTCTGGCAACGACACCCTTATCTTCTTTCTTGCACTTGAAAACCCATTTCGTGTTGATTGCATGTTGGCCTTTTGGAAGATCGACCAAATTCCACACCTTTAACTTGTCGAACTGAGCTAACTCCTCTTGCATCGCCTCACACCAAGAATTATCCTTCAGAGCCATCTGATAGTTCTTCGGCTCTATCTGAGAGATAAAACATTCATGCAGGCTAAGATTGTAGATTTCTTCTTTCTTGATAGCAGAGAACAGACATTGCATCTCTGAAATGCTTCTTCGCGTTTGCACTCCCGCAGTTGGATTCCCAATAATATTATCAACAGGATGATGAATATTTGTTCTTGGAACTGGAATTGCTGGAGCTTGAAGATTGTTTCCCAAATTTGATTGAATCTCCCCCTCAGCAGGTGCATTACTACTAGAAGCTCCACCATTGCCAGAAGACGCATCAACATTTGGATATGCTGAAAAGTCAACGTATAAATCTCCACTTGTAGTTTGAGCAGCTGCATTGGGAATCTGATCAGCAACAACATCATTTACTGTCGAAGAATCAGCGACTGGAACACTCGAAGACACATTAGTTGGAATACTTGCTCTCCAGCTCGCATCCACTTCATCTTTGTTCACAAGATGTGTGTATACAACCTCCGAATCTTCTTCTGAAACATCAGGAAGATCAAACGAATCAAATAATTTATCATAATCATAACCGCTTTTGGGACCGAATTCGGACGGTGGAGGATCGAAACTCAAAGGAGTTATGTCAAACACGATCTCCACTGTTCGCTTCTTGATGTTATAAACGCGTTTGTTTGGAGTTCCATTGGCATAACCCAAAAAGAACCCAATTTCACCAACTTCCCACATTTTCGGAGTATCTTTGGTGCGTTTGATAACACACTTAATCCCAAAAGGCTGAAAACCGGATAAGTTCGGTTTTCTGTTTTCAAGTAATTCATAACAAGTTTTATCTTCTCTTTTGACAGTAAGCACATGATTTAACACATAACATGCAGTGTTCACCGCCTCGGCCCAGAAGAAAATTGGCAATTTTGATTCAGAAAGCATAGTGCGGGCCGCCTCAATCAGGGTACGATTCTTCCGTTCTGCAACTCCGTTCTGTTGAGGAACATATGGAGCGCTGAACTGATGAATGATTCCCATTTCCCGACATAACTCATCCATATAATGATTTTTAAACTCAGTGCCGTTGTGACTTCGGATTTTCTTAATAGGAAGTGAATAATTTTTCTCAAGTTGTTTGAATAAATCTCTTAAAATACCAGCGGTTTGATCCTTTGTTTTTAAGAAAAATACCCATGAGTAACGTGAGAAATCGTCAGTGACAACTAAGCAATAAGACATACCACCAATGCTAGCAACATGGATCGGGCCGAAAAGATCCATGTGAAGCAATTCAAGTGGTTTCTGGATTGAGTTAACTGTTTTCGGTTTATGAGGCTTTCGTTTGATTTTTCCTTTTTCACATGATTCACATTTGTTGTGCATATTGAAACTACGTAAAGGAACCCCAACACCAAGTTGTTTTTCACTAAGTGGTTCATTTTTCGCAGATGCACGTGGCCCATTCTCCTATGCCAGAGATACGATTGATCTTCAGTCGCCTTTGAGAGTAAACAAGTCACTGGAGCAGATGAGTTAACCAACGGGCGCATGTCCATTACATATGTGTTATTCACCCTTGGAGCCCTCATAACGATCCAATCTTCAGGAACAACAAATCCCGGACGCAAAACGAAGCAAGCTTTATCAGTGAAAAGCATCGTGTACTTGTTATCACAGATTTGAGAAACCGACATCAAGTTATGCTTCAGTTCTTCAACGTAATTCACTTTATGCAGCGTGATTTTTCCATTCGACACAGAGCCTTCACCGGTGATGTAACCACCCTTTTCACCGGCAAAATTCACATAACCACCACGAATTTGTTTAAAGTTGTTCAATAATTCTTTATTTCCTGTCATGTGTCTGGAACAGCCACTATCGATATACCAAATATAGATAGCCCTCTTCAGCTGCTCCTACACTCCCCAACAAAAATTTAGTTAGAGTGTGGGACCCAAGCCATGATGGTCTTGGGTCGTCCTGATTCGTCAACATAAGAAAACTCTTTGAAATAACCATCATCGCCTCTGTGTCCACCATTTCCATTTCGGAAATTGTTGGAATGAGTCCCCGCAAATCGTGGATTGTACGGAGTTGACGATCTGTTGGTATAACCAGAGTTTCCATACCCTCGGCTTCCATAGTTTTGGTAATTGTAATTTTGATTCCTGGGTGGCTCAAAATTCCTACCAAATCTAGGAGCATCTTCGTGTCTTGAGAATGATCGTGGATGATTATCCGAATGCGGTCTTTGATTTGGAAATCGGGGGGGGTGACGCATTTCGATCATTCACGAATCTGTTCTGTGCATGAGGTCTAGCATAGTTGTTGTTCGAACCTCCAGAACGTTTGTCATTCTCAACTCCTTGAAAGGTGACATGATTTTGTCGTCTGTGAGGGGTTTTCTCACGAGTATCATGTCTTTGAGGTACATTTTCTGCCCCACGGTTAATAACAACGGGTTTCTCCTCTTGATCCTGATTTTGTTGTGATTTAACATTTGGTTTAACAACTGGTTTTACTTCTTGTTTAATCACTTTGTTTTTCTCAACCTTTTGATTTTTGCCATTTTTCTTTTCGACATTAACTGATTCATTTTGTGGTTTTTCAACAAAAGGTTTCTTTTGATCAGGATCAACAAGTGATTTACCCCTGTCATCTGGACAGTCTGCTGCTAAGTGTCCTTTCCCACGACACTTGTAGCATTTGCGAATTTTCGCAGCGTTCTTCGGACGTTCCTCATGATCGGTCGAAGATGATGAGCCGTTGGTGGAATTTTTCAAAATTTGGTTCACAAACTGAGAGTTGGAACCTGTTTCGATTTTTACTTCTTCTTTGACAAAATCCTCCCCTTTAACAAACTCAGTTTTAGGGATATTTTTCAAAGTCTTTTTAGTTTTCCCACGTGACTTAGGTTTTGACTTCTCATTTTGAACTTGATTGAAAATTTCTAAAATCTTGTTGCTTATCAAATTTTCAATGTTTTCAAGGTTCACCTCATTTTTCTTTGAAATTCCACTCTTCTTCGACTGATCTGAGTCAGTGACTTCATCTGGTTCAGATTCTGACTCACTTTGTGGTTCAACTGTCAGAGGGGTCGTTGGCACAAAGTTTGCCAATTCAGGATCGATGCTTGGCATTGATGTATAATTATGGTTTACCGGTGGAGGCACCTTGTTATAACCAATGCCAAACATTCCTTCCTCAGATTCTTTGAGACGTTGGCTGTTAATACAGAAGTTCATCACTTCGGATGAATCCCTGAACTTTTCGATCTTTCGTTGCAAATCTAAAATCAGATTATCTTTTTCCAAAATGATTTTGTTCTTTTCCAAAACACAATTTTGATTCATTTCAAGTTCAGATTTTAATTCCTGATTTCTAAGATTACCCACAGCCACAAGTCTCTCAAATTCAGAGATATCATTTTTCAGTGCTTTTATCTTAATTCGGTGTTCTTTATCCGAATTAGACAAAACAGCAATGAGTTCTCTGGATTTTTCTAAATCTGCAATTAAGTTTGTGTTATGAAGTGCATATCTATCTATCTATCTTAGTCACAAACTCAACACATCTAGCACATCGCTTATCTACAGAAGATGATTTTACCTCAATGCCAGCCATGAATGCACAAGCCTCGTTTTCCACGAAGTTTTCTTCCAATCTTTTAGCTTCTGCATCCGCAAATTGCTGCATTTCAGCTGTGGAGATGTTGAATTCAAAGCGTTCTCCCTTTTCTCCATCTGCTGTCTTGCTAGACTTCTCAACAGACTCTTTCGATCGAAGGACTTTCATTCTCAGTAACATTCCCCGAATCCAACTCTTCTCCAAGAACTTCAGCTACAACTGCAAGCTCCTCAATGCTTGTCTCTTCAACAACCTCTTCATACACTTCTTCGTTCACAATTTCAGCTATAAAAGCTTGTGACACAATAGCTCTTGAGATGTCTTCCAAAGCACAACCCCAGTCATAAGGCTCAGTCACACTCTGTAAAGGTTGAGCCACCATAGCATTGTTTGTCGAAGATGTGGTAATTTCAGACCCACTTGAACGAGCACTTGAGTTGGAGGTAGCATTTGATGCATTGTATTGAGGTCTTGAGTTGTTTCCTTGGGAGTTGTTGTCTCTGTCAGATCTTTCCATCTTCGGCTTTCGACAATCACGTGCGAAATGCCCGTAGATCCCACAGTTGTAACACTTTACTTTTGACATGTCGACTCCCATTCGAGTCTTTGTCTGACCTCCTATGAACTTCCTACCCGTCTTCAGCAGAAACTTCTTCGCGCTACGGACTAACAGAGCCATATTGAGCTGTAGATCAAGTTCTTCCATCTCGTCTTGATCTATCTGATCGAAGTCTTCATCGAGACTTGACGGTTCAACGAGCTTCCCAAGACAGAAGTTCTCGTAGGCAGTCATGAAGGACGCCAACAGACTCATGTTTTCTTCAATCATCTTTAAACAGCTTGCATCTATCTTAGGAATGTTCAGGCTTGTTCCTTGAGATTTCTGAGCTCCACTAGAAGAGTACATCCCATGATTTGAATTGTTTGTTCCACCTGAACTGTCATTGTTGCTTATGAAGGCGTGTTCACTTGCAGGACCTTCATTTTCCGAATACAAAGCAACACCGACTCCACCATTACTACCCTTATCCGTTGGTTTCGAAGCCTTATATAACTGAGGATCTTGGATCTTCTCGAAATCAGATGCTTGATCTTCCATATTCCAAGCGTAACCCCTCAGCTTCTGAACAGCTTCTTCCAATGTAAGCTCTTCGTAGAGAACACCCTCTCTGATCAAAGCGGTGTACATATTCCATTCTCTCGAAAGACAATTCAGAAACTTCTCAACCTTCTCGAATTCAGTGTAGATACCCTCTTTACTTCTATCAAGTTCGCTCAGCAGATGATAAAATCGATTCACAGTGTCATCAAATGATTCATTCTTCAACGCCTTGAACACAACGAATTGAGTCTTCAAACGTTCGAGACGTCGTTTCTTGTACATTTCGTTTCCTTCATATCGCTGGATCATACTATCCCACAATTCCTTTGAGCTATTTCTCTTGCGGAACGTATGAAGTATAGATTGTGTCATTGCCATCGTTATCATTGGCATAGCTTTCTCTTCACAGTCATAAAACTTCTTCTGGTCGTCAGTGAGTGCCAAATACGTATCAATCGTCAACTAACGTACTGGAGTAGCTCCACATCCTTTAACGATGCACAACCAGATTTTGATGTCTTTTGCTCGAACATATCTTTCGAAACGCTCCTTCCACTCAGGAAAATCAAGTTCGTTGATCAACAAAGGAGGTTTGTCGTTACTTCCTACCTCAGCATTGTGCTTGAGGTTTTGCACCATTGTAGTTAGATTGTTGTTTGCCATTTTTAGGAAACAACAGAGAACTTCCAAACAGTGAAGTGAGCTTCAATCAGAGTGTGAACCCCGGATCACAGAAACCTGAAATAAACACAAACAACAGAGAAACTCGGACTAGACTGTTAGGAATTAAACCTCAGACCAACTAAGGACACTCTAAAAACTTCGGACACACAATCAGCAAAAAGGTCGGACTAGAGGATATTATAAAAAAAAAAAACTCAGACACTAAGACTAAAATGGAACTCGGACTACTTAGATAACTTACTAATACCTCAGACTCAAATTTCAAGGAAAACAACTAAAAAACTCGGACTCTAAATTATCTTAGAAACTCTGACACTATGAGTTGAAATAAGAAAAATACTCGGACTATATATTCACTGAAATTCGGACTCAACAAATAATAATAAAAACTCACACCTAGTAAAAATAAACTCGGACTCTAAATTATCTTAGAAAATTCAGACTATGTAATATATTATAACAATAAACTCGGACACAATATATTTTCTAAACAAAACTCGGACTCAAATCAATAAACAAACTCGGACTCAATATGTTAACAAGAAAAGGTAACTCGGACTAGAACTAAAAGAAAACTCTGACTCTAATATTTGAAACTCGGACTTAAACACTTTACTCGGACTCAAAAGAATTCAAAAGAACCAAACTCAGACTTAACATTTAAAAACACGGACTCAAACTATATATCTAAAGAACTCGGACTTAGACTCGGACTAAATAAATACTTAAACTTCGGACCTAACATGGAACAACAAAATTCGGACCCTACTAAACTAAAGAAACTTGGACACCAACAAAAACTAAACTCGGACTCTTATATGTATTAAAAAACTCGGACACTAAATAAATAAAGAAACTCGGACTAATGATGTTATAATAAACTCGGACAACACAAAAGGAAACTCGGAATCAAGCACTTAAAACTCGGACTCTATTTAAACTAAACTCAGACAGAAAATTTAATAAAAAAAAGGAAACTCGGACAAAATATATATAATATAACTCAGCTAAAAATCGGACTCACTCTATTTAAACAAACTCGGACTCAAAGTAACTAAATAACTCAGACTCAATATAACACTTAAAAAGGAAAAACTCAGACAAAGCTAAAGAGAAACTCAGACTCTTAACAACTTTATAAGGAAAAACTCGGACAAGGACAAAACTCAGACTGATTTGAAACTCAGACAAGTCTCAAAACTCAGAAGGAGCCAATCTTCGGAGTATCTCCCCAATGTGACTACACACTGGTTCAATAATACCCCGGAGACACAAACACAAAGTGTAAACCACGGACCAAGCTTCCAAAGATCAAAACTCAGAATCTTTATCTCCTTCAAAGCTCTGTATGAACAAGAACAAAAACCTCTGTAAAACCCAGATGAAGAAAACACTAAAAAAACTCACTAAACTACTCAAAATCCATCATCAAATCACTAGAAATGAATGAAGAATCATGAATAACACACAAAAACTCACTAAAATCTCACTAAACCCAATCAAAGTATGAACTAATCTCACCAAAACCTTCAAACTAAGAACACCTACAGTAGTATGAGCACACTGCTCTGATACCACTTGAAATGGCTCTGATACCACTTGTAAGCCCTCCTAATCCAAGATCTCACTCAGCTAAAGCAACCAACAGGTGTGCGGAATCCACCTGATGATCAACCACTGTAGATGAACACAAGAATGCAAGGATTTGAGAGAGAAATCAAGAATACACAGAGTATTCTTGATGAAGATGAATGACGTCACTCACACAAAGCGCCGCCAGACAAAAGAGAATGATTAGGGCACAGAAATTCACACAGAAATCGTTACCTTGTCTATTCCATATTAAAGTATATATACAAGGTGAAACCCGGACTTTCAACACTAAATAGAAAGCCCGGACAAAACATAGAGCACAAAGCAAACACAGAGTTTTTGCCACAAAACTCAGACAAAGTCTAATCTATACAAAACTCAGACAAAGCAAAAACTCTGACTAACAAAAACTCTTCCAAACCTTGGACAAGGTTTTCCCTAGGAACTTCTTAGGGACAAGAGAAACTCTGACTAACAAAAACTCTTCCAAACCTTGGACAAGGTTGTCCCTAGGAACTTCTTAGGGACAAGAGTTCTCCCTAGGAACTTCTTGGGACAAAGTTTAGACACTTGCTCAATAAAGACCCTAAATGTTGGAAGACTTGCACTTATCACCAAAAGTGCATTAACAGGATTCCGCATCCGTTACCGTGTTTGTGATAAACAAGGATAAGGTTTTCGTTATCGATCCACCGGAAAAACGGGACCTACAATTGGTATCAGAGCTTTGGCTCTTTTCCTTGTTTAAAACCAAACATTGTCGTGTTTGAAACAAGTGTGTTCTTGTGTTTTTCAGATTTTTGTTCTTAAAAAATTCATATCTTCTGGAAAAATAGTTCAAAAATCAGTTGACATTGTGTTGTTTTTGCTGTAAGTTTTAGTGAAAACCCTGTTTATTTGAATGTTTGCATGTTAGGAACTGGTTTTTATTGAAAATTTATGCAAAATTTATGTTCCGAAAGTTTGTCAGTTGATGCTTTGGCTGAAATCTTCATAAGAGTTCATTCAAACCTCAAAGTGTTCTTCAAAATTTCAACTTTTTGATCTTTAACAAGTTAACTATGCAAGTTGTTGGTAATTTAAAATCATATTTATTTGAAATTTGGGTTTTCAAGGAATGATGGGCATGATGTAAGTTTGAAAAAGAGTGTCTTGTGTCAGACTAAAGATAAGGTTCATTTGACCAAACTCACCAACTCTCAAACCTTATCCACTCAGTTTCGTCGACCAGAAATTCATAAAATTGTTTCGTCAATATAAGTTCACAATTTTAGTTTCAGTTTCGTCGACCAGGAATGAAGATTCTGTTTCGTCGTTGATCATTTATTCCATCCTGTTTCGTCGTTTCAAAGCAAGAATACAAATCTTGTTTCGTCATTCACACAAACAAAATCTGTTTCGTCGCTCACATCAGAACCTTTCATTTCGTCGACCAGGAAGAACTTTTCATTTCGTCGACCAGGAAGAACAAACAGTTTAGTCAAACAAAAATTGAGTTTGTCACAGCCTTCAAACAATTTTGATTGGACTAAATTGTCCACTTTCAAACACATTCTCATTGGGCCAAATTATCCACTTTCATCTTATATATGGATAATTAATTGTGTGTGCTGGTTGGTCCAATCATAATATTTTGTTACTTTTAATTGTGATGAGATTGCATTGCATGTGCTGAAAGATTCCTATTAGGGGGTAGGTTCTCATCAACACTAAATTTCATCACTTTTGAACCTTCGTCATCACATAAACTGCATCTGGTCAACGTAAATTCAGTTGTTGTTGTATTGTTTTCACGAAAAAAAAAATGATTGGGCTTATTTTAAAATTAGTCGACTGAATCGGCTTAATTTATTTGGCTTATTCAAATAATTGTTGCATTTTGTGGGCTGGGGGACTAATACATTTTGGTGGGCTTGTGTAACATTTTTTTAACAAGATCCTAGTCGGGCCTTACCAGATCGTATCGTGGACTTTAAAACTTGGGCTCCCTAAAAATTGAGGTTTATTTATCTATCATTTTTTGTGAGTTGCAAAGTGGGGTCGGGTGTTCGCGAAGTTTAGTTGAATCGCGCTTCTAAATATCACGGTTTCATCAAAAAGGAATTTTTCACTTCTATACACCAATCATGAGTTGCACGAGTCCATGGGATTGGAGTATGGACCCACAGCCAGGTCAAGATCAAACTTCCGCAGCCGCGTGGGCAAGAAATATGATTCCTCAACCATCCATAAGTGCAAGTCAATGGGCTTTGGTGTCGAATCAAAATCAAAACATACAGAATCTTTTGGTAGCGAGAGGAGAAGGATATGCAGCTACTAGAAAGACACGCCGGGATCTGTTGAAGAAGAAATTCGAATCATTTCATTTCTTAGAGAATGAAACCCTAAATGATATAACTACTCGTTATTATCATTTGATGTGTGAAATGTGTTATTTTGGTGTTCTTACATCACAACAGGAAATGGTAGCACGGTTTGCTGATGCTCTACCTCCAAAGTGGAGCCCATTCATTGAGCTTTTAAAGCATACGGGCGTTCTAGATGCTGTCAATGTTAATATCTATGAATTCATTCAGAAGTTGGAGCACAAGAACGAAGAGGAAATTCGGAAAGCTAAAAGGATTGTGTAACAACTCTCATTAAAATTAATAATTAGAATGTTAATTATCTATTAAGAAAACCCTAATTGAGACACCCAAGTGATTCTACACAAACCCTAAAATTTTCAGAATTTTCAGAATCAGGATCAGGGCCCCTAAAACTCAGGGGGGGTATTTCCTAGTTAGTATTATCCAAACTGTTTTCGATAGAAATTGAAATTTAACAAACCGTCGACTCACCCAAGCTACTGAGACGCGTGGCTACACCATATTAAAAGTGACCTCTCGCGCCACGTGCCAGGACCAGGTTTCCCTGTCGTGACACGCGAGGGAGGACATTTTTCAGCTATAAATAGGGGGCAGTGGCACTTGAAGTTTGCCGTTAATTCGACGTAAAAACTCACAATATACACAGAGATATCGTTCGTTTACCACACAACACACACCGATCACGAAACGCTGCCGCAATCAGGGTAATAACTCGATCGCTATTACGATTCATTTCCGGGATCAATATATCCAAAGAATGTCTAAGTGCCGCCCACATTGGGTTATGCTTTGTCGTTTGTCGATAATTCGATAAATGAGTTGAAGCATTATACTTTGTCGTTTGTCAATAATTCGATAAATGAGTTGAAGTATTATACTTTGTCGTTTGTCGTTAATACGATAAATGAGTTGAAGTATTGCACTTTGTCATTCATTGTGAGAATTTGATCTTGTAAGTTATCGTAACTGCTGTATTGATCACTAACCCTGTTTTGTGTGCATTATTGTTAAATTAGAAATAATCAAGGCTAATCAGTAGGCTTATACACTGCTCGTTAAATCTGCAATGTGAGTCATTCTTCTTTTTATCAACGGTTTTACAATACTCCAAATTATTTTCAAAGTGTTATAATTACAGGGACTAAGTCGTGGATATCTTGATTTATTGGTTAGTGGGGTATTGTGCACATTACTATTTCTCCCAGTTAGGTTCATTGACCTACTAGGGAGAAACGTCACTATTAGAGTTCATTGACCTAATAGTGGTATGACCATCGTCACCATTGTGACTTGTCACCATTGTGACAGAAAGCCAGATAAAAATAAGATATGAACCATTGTAATCGCCCTTATGCTGTAATTTATAACTATGGGTCATTTCCTAAAAACTGAATGAACTCACTCAGTATTTCCCCGCTGACAAAACTTTTTTCAAACATGTTTCAGGTAATCTGTTGTGAGCAAAGAAAAGTGCCAGAAAGCACTACCAGCTTAGAAAAGTGGCTCAGTGTAAATAAATAAAGGAACATGTTTTAAAAATAAAGATTTCCATGGAAATCACATTATTGTAAATTACTGGGTTTTTATCCCTAAATTATGTAACGAGTAGTTTTAATACTAAAGATCCTGTTTTAAAAGACTTCCGCTGTCACCTAAATTAAATACCGCAGGATTTCTGTCCCGCGGCTCCTGAAACGGGTCAAACCGGGTCGGGGGCCGTGACAGAAATAAGGTGGTATCAGAGCCACTTCTCAAGCCACTGATTTAAGCCAATTAAGTATTTAGAAAATACTTAATTTCCATTAATTGCTATTTTGTGATTATTTGTTTATTTATCTGACTAATTGTGTACAGTATGAGCAGATCTTTATATGCTAGTCAATGTAGTAAGTAATGCAAATTCTTAAATAATTTGACTCAAGTATTAGTACCTTTATTATCTACAGTCTAGAAGTCTTATCAAGAAAATCATAAAATTTACAAATAAAACCTCGTGTGATGAAAATTTCAAATAGTACCCAGTAGGAACTAATATTTAAAAAGTTTTCTATAAATTTTATGAATTCTGACTATGTCTATTTTTGCTAAACAGCATGAGTAACTTGTCTGAGGCCCTTCAGAATTTAAATCTCTATCCAGTAAGAGTAGAAGTTTCCAGAGATTTCAATAGGTATACACCAGATATAGAAGAACCTATAGAATTCAATGCTTTACCTCCCAAGAAACCCAAGCCCAAGGAAATAGAAATTGGGGAAAGTTCCAGGCAAATTGAAAAGTTACCATCTCAGGAAGAGTTAGATTCTATAATGGCAAGCCATAATACTATTAAGCCTGTTAATGAAACTATTTTTAATCGCTCTTTTGAAACACAACTACCAATGAACTTAGAACCAGCTATTCCAAACCCTTCAATCCACTCGCAAATAGACAAATGGTTAATTAATGAAATACAGTTACAAAACCATCCCTATAAGCTTTTTCCTTAAGTTCCATCTAGAACCTTTACCAAAATTTCCCAATAAGTAATAAGAATATAACTGAACTCCGCCACTTTGACCAAAAACTAATAAATGTTGGGAATAGGATCCAAGAGATTGGGAAACAGATCTCCTGGAAATATGATAAGAGGGAACACAGTTACTAGAAAATCGTTGAGAAAAGGATAGGGGATTTATGAAACTGTTATTGTGTAATAGTAATAATAAAATCAGTACGTGTAAGATGAATAATAAAACGGTTGTACATAGAAGCATGAAATTTTGGAAAAAAATTACAAATTTTGTTCGTATACGTGATTATGTGCAATTAAGTATGATATTGGATTATTTCTTGTATACTAATTATTTATCTATAAATTAGTTATCGAATGGAAAACGCTAATAATGAACCAGTTAATGATTCTGAGCAACAACCGGGGGATCAATATATGACTAGGCAGGATATAGAAAATATCGTTGCTCAAGGGATAGCCAACACTATTCCTACAATGATAGCTCAAGGGATAGCCAACACTATTCCAACAATGATAGCTCAAGGGATAGCCAACGCTATTCCAGCCATCGTTGCTGCTGTTAAAAATCCAATAGAACCACAACAACTCGTTCCTAGCAAACGTATTTCTGAAGATAACTTCAGTAATAACGTAAACGGAGGCAATGATCATGTTAATCATGACAATGAACCACAACCAGCGCCGCTCCCTAAGAAAATGAAAGTTGCAACGCCTGGTTGCACTTACAAGGAATTTCTTGCTTGTAAACCATCTGAGTTTGCAGGCAATGAAGGAGCAACTGCGGTACTACGTTGGTTAGAGAAAACTGAGGCAGTAATTGCCATAAGTAAATGTGCTCAGGATGATCAGGTCATGTACGCGTCAAATTTTTTAAAGAAGGAGCGCTAGAATGGTGGAATACGGTGTTACAATCAAAAGGAAGAAGAATGGCGTATGCTATGAACTGGGAAGAATTTAAGAGCTTGGTAGAAAGAAAATTCTGTCCCGAATATGAAAAGGAACAAATGACAAACAAATTTTTAACCCACCGAATGGTTGATGTAGATTGTCGAAAGTATACTACGACATTTTTCGAATATGCTCGAGTAGTACCAACCCTGGCTTCGCCAGAGCCAGTACTTATTTCTCGATATATTTGGGGATTGATTTCTGAAATCCGTAACATCGTCAAGGCTGCGAAACCTCGCACGATTGATGATGCGGTGGATTTAGCCAATACTCTGACTGACGAACTAGTACGGACAAGAGAAGAAAATAGAAGGAAGGAAGTAGCCCAAAAGATTACCCAGGTAATCCGTTCGGATAACCATAACGATTTTAAGAAAGGAGGGAATGGGCAATCTTCTACTAGTTCATTCTGCAATTTTTGCAAAAGAAAGCATTTTGGAAGATGCAAAGGATACTGCAATTTTTGCAAAATTCCAGGGCATCAGGAAGAAGACTGCAGGAGGAAGAAATTTTCAGTTTGTTACAACTGTGGAGAAACTGGACATCTTAGGCCAAATTGTCCAAAACTAAACAAACCATCTGACACTAAAGCCAAACCTGCAGAAGAAGCAAAAAGGAATGCAAGAGCCTTTCAATTGACTGCTTAGGAAACAGAGCTCATTCCAGATGTAATAGCCGGTACGTCCTAGGTTACAACTTTTACACAAAAAGTATTATCTGACTCTGATGCACACCAAAGTTTTATAAATAGTTCATTCTGTCAAACTCATAACTTAGACAAATCTTTACACTCAAAACAGGCAAAAAGGAAAATATAGAACTCTCAGGTCATATAATTCTTCGCTAACCTAATTCCTATGAAATTAGCCGAGTTTGATGTTGTGTTAGAAATAGATTGGTTAGTAGCCAACCCTACTCGAATTCTCGGTGATAAGAACTTTATAGAAAATCCAGGTACCCGCCGGAGAAGTATTTATGATTATAGAAAATAAACCACGTAAGGTCACATGATAAATTATGAAGATATTCACTTAAATCCTGCTAAGATAGCAATGGAAGAGTTCGCAATCTTTAAATGGAAATTAGGAATTTTGTAAATTTAGCCGGATACTATAGACAGTTTATTAAGGATTCTTTTAAATAGTTATATCCTTAACTAAGCTAAAACAGTTAATTCTAAATAAGAACCCAAACAAAAAGAAGCCTCTAGCTAGCCTTACCAGAAGGAACAGAAGATTTTAAAGTATACGGTAATGCTTCAAAGTTAGAATTTGGATGTATGGTAATGCGACACAAAAAGATAATTGTGTATGCATCAAGGCAATTGCAAAAGCACGAAGAAAGCCTTACCACTTGTAAGCTTAAAAAATTAGAAACCACAAGTTACCCTTAAGATTAGGAAACATTATCTAAGCAAGCTTACTATCCATATAAGTCATAAGAATTTAAGATACATATTTGAGCAACAAGAATTAAACATGAGGAAAAGGAAATCCTCGGTGATTACGACTATGATATTTAGTATCACGAAGGAAAGGCTGAAGACGGTTAGAAGAACTATACAAATAATAAACAAAAGCCGTCGAAGTTCGAGTTGGAGACAAAATGCTATTGAAAGTATTTCCTTGGAAAGGAATTTATAAATTCGGTAAGAGAAGAAGCTAAGTCTCTGATACGTAGGACCATTTCCAGTAATCCAACGCATAGGACCAGTAGCTTATCATTTACAACTACCAGAAGAGTTAGCAGGAGTACATGATGTGTTTCATATATCCAATCACAAGAAATGTCTCACAGACGAATCCCTGGTAGTACCTCTTCAAGATATAGAGATAAATGAAAAACTGAAATTCGTAGAGAAACCCTTACAAATAGAAGACCGGAAGATTAAGTTTTTCAAAACACAAACGACTAGTGCTAGTGAAAGTCAAATGGGAATCCAGAAGAGGACCAGAGTACACTTGGGAACTGGAATCAGAAATGAAGTGAAAATACCCTCATCTATTTCAGTAAATCTCGAGGACGAGATTTTTCTTAAGGTGGGGAGGATGTAACAACTCTCATTAAAATTAATAATTAGAATGTTAATTATCTATTAAGAAAACCCTAATTGAGACACCCAAGTGATTCTACACAAACCCTAAAATTTTCAGAATTTTCAGAATCAGGATCAGGGCCCCTAAAACTCAGGGGGGGTATTTCCTAGTTAGTATTATCCAAACTGTTTTCGATAGAAATTGAAATTTAACAAACCGTCGACTCACCCAAGCTACTGAGACGCGTGGCTACACCATATTAAAAGTGACCTCTCGCGCCACGCGCCACGCGCCAGGACCAGGTTTCCCTGTCGTGACACGCGAGGGAGGACATTTTTCAGCTATAAATAGGGGGCAGTGGGACTTGAAGTTTGCCGTTAATTCGACGTAAAAACTCACAATATACACAGAGATATCGTTCGTTTACCACACAACACACACCGATCACGAAACGCTGCCGCAATCAGGGTAATAACTCGATCGCTATTACGATTCATTTCCGGGATCAATATATCCAAAGAATGTCTAAGTGCCGCCCACATTGGGTTATGCTTTGTCGTTTGTCGATAATTCGATAAATGAGTTGAAGCATTATACTTTGTCGTTTGTCAATAATTCGATAAATGAGTTGAAGTATTATACTTTGTCGTTTGTCGTTAATACGATAAATGAGTTGAAGTATTGCACTTTGTCATTCATTGTGAGAATTTGATCTTGTAAGTTATCGTAACTGCTGTATTGATCACTAACCTTGTTTTGTGTGCATTATTGTTAAATTAGAAATAATCAAGGCTAATCAGTAGGCTTATACACTGCTCGTTAAATCTGCAATGTGAGTCATTCTTCTTTTTATCAACTGTTTTACAATACTCCAAATTATTTTCAAAGTGCTATAATTACAGGGACTAAGTCGTGGATATCTTGATTTATTGGTTAGTGGGGTATTGTGCACATTACTATTTCTCCCAGTTAGGTTCATTGACCTACTAGGGAGAAACGTCACTATTAGAGTTCATTGACCTAATAGTGGTATGACCATCGTCACCATTGTGACTTGTCACCATTGTGACAGAAAGCCAGATAAAAATAAGATATGAACCATTGTAATCGCCCTTATGCTGTAATTTATAACTATGGGTCATTTCCTAAAAACTGAATGAACTCACTCAGTATTTCCCCGCTGACAAAACTTTTTTCAAACATGTTTCAGGTAATCTGTTGTGAGCAAAGAAAAGTGCCAGAAAGCACTACCAGCTTAGAAAAGTGGCTCAGTGTAAATAAATAAAGGAACATGTTTTAAAAATAAAGATTTCCATGGAAATCACATTATTGTAAATTACTGGGTTTTTATCCCTAAATTATGTAACGAGTAGTTTTAATACTAAAGATCCTGTTTTAAAAGACTTCCGCTGTCACCTAAATTAAATACCGCAGGATTTCTGTCCCGCGGCTCCTGAAACGGGTCAAACCGCGTCGGGGGCCGTGACAGATTGCACCTACTCAAAACACAGAAATGTATTTGCCGGGTTTTGGTCCTTCAGCTAGTTCTAGTTCTGTTCAGCAACCGAAGCTTCAAACGGCGTTTGTATCCAATACAAGCTCTTCTCCGTTTCCACAGTTCAATCAAGCCCAACCACAGTGGGATCAAAGTGCTTATCTTTCACAATCCATACCTCCACCTCAAGTTACCACTACTCAACCACAGTTCGATCAAAGTGCCTATCTTTCACAATCAATACCCACACACAAGCCCAAGTTTCCACAATACAACCTCAATTTGATCCAAGTGTCGATTGTGGTCCGCCCATACAGTTGGGAAACGGTGATCAAACAGGAACTGTCTTTTATGCTGAAATTGTCAAGAATGTCAATGATGGTGAATCTTCAGGAAAAGATGATAGTTCGGGATACAGTGGCAGTTCGGATGACGAATCGAATTTGAATGAAAGAACTGATTTTGAAGCTGATAATTTGCCGAATGATGCTAACAAGAAATCTGACTTGATCAAGAAAGCTGATGCTACATCGAAAGAAATGGAGAAGATTCTCACTGAGGATGGATCTTTCTCTTCTCAGACTGCCTTCATGGCTAATGTCACAGCTCCTACAAGTCAGGTAAAATCTGAAACTCCTAGCATATGTAGTGATTGTGCTGATATGAAACTTAAATGTGCCGATTTGAAACATGAATCGGAAACGGTTCATAGTCACAATCAAAGTTTGGTTATTGAATTGTCTAAGTGCAAAGAGGCAAACATGGCGTTAACTCGAAATGAAAAGGATTTTAAATCTGTAATTGAAACCCTAAAGAAAAGTGTTTCCGAACTGAACAAAGTTGTTTATCATAAACAAGTTAGTATTAACGATTACATTAACATTGTTGAGGAAACCAAAAAGGAGTTAGCCATTGCCAAATGCGAGCATGATGCTATCAAGCAAAAGTTGGAGAGTTATTCTAACTCCCGATTTGTGCTCGATCACATCATAGACGTTCAAAAACTGAAAGGAAACGTGAAAGGCGTAGGGTATAAGTCGTGTCCGCCTCCTTTGAGACACAACTATACCAAAATGCCCGATGAAGAGGATATGCCTCGGTATGAACCCAGTGTGCCTCTTGATTATGAGGAAGTTACTACTGGCCTAGGGTTCAAACCGGACAATTCATCGGAGGGCTCATCTGATAACAAAGAAAAGTCATCATGTGCTTCAAATAAAAGTCCTCCAACCATTGAGGACTATGATTCTTCAGATGATGAATCAGATGTAAGTGACCAGGATGAATCACTTGATGAGACGAAAGGAGTAGAAATTCCAATTGAGAATCATATTCTGTCTGATCCTCCTACTCCTGTCGTGCAACCAGTTGCCAAGCAAGTGATAGATCCTGTCAAGAATGTCAAGGATGACAAAGAATGTGTGTCTGCTATTAAGAGCAATAACTTGTTGTATACTTTAGTTGGTGATAGTAAAATTTATTCAGACAAAGATTTTCCAATCAAAAACGTCAATCAATCTTTGATTGACAAAGTGTTTGAAGATACTACAAACAAGTTTTTGGGAAAGACAATTCCAGGAGTCATTGTAACTCAATGTGACCCAATTCCAAAAGCTGAAATCAGAAAACAATTTGGAAAACAGAAATCACCGACAAAGCAACAACCAATTGCTTTTAAGGGTAAACAACAACAACGAGCTCCAAAGCCAAAGGCTAAGGTTGAATCAAAAGGAGCTCGTTACAAGAAGAAAGCAAAAGACGTTAAGTTTGTGGCCTCCAAAGGTACTAATAAAGTGGAGACTTTTGAAAATAAATCAAATACCGATTTTGTACAAAAAGTCAACATTTTGAAACTTAACAGTGATAACAATTACACCCAACACACAAACGGGTGTGAAGCTAGTACCTCTGGGTCTGCAACTTCTACGTCAGGTCGTCGATCAAATTCTCCTAAGTTTGTTGAAAGGAGAACTTGTTTCAAATGTGGGAAGTTTGGGCACATCATTAAAGACTGCACAAACTCGCCCAAACCAAATTTTGCTGAAAGAACCCCCTCTGAACAAGGTCACTCACAACGTCGTCCTGTTTCTCCAAAACATGATAAACGCACTATTAAAGAACAAGAAACAAAACAACGACGTAAAAATGTAAAGGTGATCGAAAAGGCTTTAAAACCGAAAACTGTTAAAAGGAAACCTAGTTTGTCACAACCATTAAAACCAGAAATTGTACATAATACACAATCTGGTCAAGGGAAACAAGCTTGGAGACCTAAAACGGATAAAGTTTCAGGGGGAGAATCATCAGTTTTAGATCATCGAGAAGTTGAGATAACTTACGTTGATGAACATGGGCGACCCAAGTCTGTAAAGGCTTGGGTCCCCCTCTCCATCTAATCTCTGAGTGAGTGTGCAGGAAGTTCCAGGAGGAACTATCGAGAGTCATAGGATTGTTGATAGTGGAGCGTCCTTGCACAAGCTAGGCGACAGAAGAAATTGTTGCCTTTGATGGAAAGAAGAAGAAAAAGAAGACAAGAATGTCTGATGAAAGAGATTGAAAGCTTCGACAAAATGCAAATCATTCCAAAAGTGTGATTGTTAATGGCTTTGATCGGGTCCCCTGGGATAGATTCAAATCAAAATGTACGCACCTGCAGCACGTCTGTTGTTCAAAATCAACAAGATTAACGTGCAGTGTACATTTCTTCGCGGTGTGATTGAAGAAAATGTGTTCGTTGAAACAAACCAACCAGGTGTGCGGATTCCTTGGCGTGGATTGAACAACCGCACACTACTTCTGAAAGAGAAAGACAAAGACCTTCGCTGGTGCAATGTGGAAGACCATCCGGACCCAAAGATTTCTGATCTTGTTGCTATGTAGAGCTATCTCGGATTAAGTGAAGTAGCTACAAAAATCGACTTTGAAATCCACACCGGGTGGATATCCAGTTAACGAGAGCGCTCAAATTCCTGGCAATGCACAAAGAAGTTGCAGGATTACGGTTTTGAATTTCTAATCTCTCCTATACTTGTCGATTTTTAAGCTGCTTTATGAATGTACAGCACTCTTTCTGTCACACCCCCAAATAACCACCTAGGGCATGTCCCTATTGGAGGTGCAACGATCCAACAAAGAGCCACCAATCATATCAAACGCGAGTTATAATGTATTGAAATACCCAATTGAAAGAAATGTATCGTTTGAAAAGTTAAACCAAAACCAAAGTATTGAGCGGAAGCATAAATGTATAAGTGTGTAAATGTATCGAAACCAAATCAATGTAATTGCTTATCATGACCACAACCACTCCAGCAGCATCAGACGGCAAGCTCCCAAGTTCCTTCAATAATTACCTACAAGCATGCAACAAGTGTGTCAGACGACGCTGGTGAGTTCAAGGTTTTGTTAACAAGTTATGTTACCATATGTATGTTAATACGATTTAACACTGCGATACAATGTTGCTCATGCTAGATACCCTAGGGAATGTGCCCATATGTATCCGGGGAGTGGGTACCCCTTAACGACCGTTTGCTATGTTGCCTTCGTTAGATACCCTAGGGAGAGTGCCCATATGTATCCGAGGAGTGTGCCTCTAACAACCATAGCCATACCCAGATAATTAGTTCACGCCCGTCCTTACGGCCCGGTGTGAGGTTTCCCACCTAATAGCGCTATCAACTAATTACCCCCATTGCCCTCCAGGCAATAACCAAAACCGATTAAGTTGTTTACCCAATGTTTCCCTTCCAAATGTTTACCAGTTGTCCCAAACCACCGGGACGCATGCTTGAGAAAATGCAATGAACTCACCTTTGGTTTGCTCGGTAAGATTAAATATCTTGTCAATATACTCTATTCAATCACGTCCTATCATAGGTATTACGTCTAATCAGATTCACATGCCATTAATCACGTATTCAAGTAGCACATAGGTCACGTTTCATATAACCACGCATACTTGATCAAATTACATGAACAGTGTCACATATTACACAATTAGTTCACTAGCATCAAGCAAGTTGTACAAAGTATATGTGTATATATGTTAATCAACATTGCCTACGACTCCCAAACGCATTTGCTACTCATGTCCTTTAAATCATGGTATGAATTGAACTATAAACATTTCTCAACCCATAGCAATTATTCATGTTCTGCTCACATAAACATCTTCCCATATTACATATTCTAGTTCGACATATTCAACAAGCATAGGATCAATCAAGTGTACTTAAGTGACCACTCGGCCCAAATATATATTAAATCCGAACCCAAACCACTGTGTCACATAACCCGTGAACTTTTAACCCTCAAATAGCCTTAATATAGTGTACCCAGCTATCTCGCCGGCCCAAGACTCCAGTTTATCGGCCCACTTACTCAACCCTCATGGGCAGCCCCACTAACACCCTAAAGTTCCGAACTCAATTAAAAAAAATAGAACAACACAGTTTCATTGATTCCTTAAATATCATTTTTGCTTTCTACAATATCACATGGAATTATAAAAATCAAGATTACAAAAGGTAACCGTCATTCACATAAATGTGCACATGGATTCAAGATTCACTACTTTTATAGAAATCATCATTACAACAACCCATATAGCCTAGGAAATTTGTGGCGGTCCAATTAGAAACAAGGGACATATGACAAAGTTGAACACAAGTCAAACCACTAGTTACAACTTCATAATTTCCATGCAGAGTATTGATAATGTCGGCCATACATGAATATTTGATTATTAAATATTGTGATGGCTTAGTATGAGGTCCAATTAAAAGTGTTTATTTAGTCAAAGTTGCATACCAAGTTGATATTTTCGGTCCACTTATCATGTAACAACAACACATAACATCCAAAGAATTTTTGTCTATTACTAATTATCAACATATGACCTATATTATCCTAACAATCATCCTAATCGTTCATGCAAAATATCACAACGGCACACATAATACATGCTTTCAGATCCAACAGTTGATGCACATAATCCAACCATACTCTATCATGCAGCCATACTTAACAAAGAATAAAAATCATATTAATATCAAGCAAGTACTAACCGAGACCTTTACTTGATTCAGAGGTGGGTTGAATGGGATTTTGCGTCCGTGAGGGGGAAAGGTTGCTTCAGTCGATCGTAATTATAAAAGAGAGATAGGGAGTAGGGTTTGTTAAGATTTTTAAGCTAAGCAGGATTTGTTTTTGAGTATAATACGTATGCCTATAATCATAAGGATAAGGGAGTTGGGCTGATTATTCGATCTAAACAAATCAATAAATGAGTTGGGCCGGTTTCCTTTCCTAACAAACCGTAAACAAATCAATAAATGAGTTGGGCCGGTTGCAAATGATTCCATAGTGGGCCGATTTTCTTTGCCATACCTCTATTAGTATATTGGGCCAAGGTTATGTTATTGAGCCAATGTTATATTTAAATAAATGGGCTATACGAATAGAATGCTTTAACGTATTAAAGAAAGATAACGAAGAGTAAGGATCAAAAGATGGAGCGTTACTTGCCTTGAAAGTTCGGGTTGTCACATCATCCCCAACTTGAAGGAAATTTCGTCCCGAAATTGGCAAGCGTCAAGCGTGAGAGAAACGAAGTGAAAAATCAGGATTGTTGCGGGTTCTGCTCAGTTGTGACATCATCCCCAACTTGAAAGAATTTTCGTCCCGAAAATTGATCTAAAACAATGGCTTGAAGTGAGTTCCGACGAACTCGATCTATAGATACTTTACAACGCCTGGGGGTTAATCTGGTGATCGGTGGAAATCATCGTATGGTGGTTAGCGTTTTGTTTTATCAGTTGCCAATCAAAGAAACAGGGAATTAATGAGGTTCGTACAAAGATTCGAGCAAAACAGGGGTCCATTAAACATCCGAAGGATTTGGCCAACAAATTTGTTGTCAAGAAGTAATTTCTAGTAGTGGTGCATGGAGGCATGGCACAACAGGGAGGTTCGTTATATTGTGGTCGCGCGAGTGTATCATTTGTCCAAAACAGAGTTTGGTGGGTAAAGGTTAGTGTTGCAAAACGACATACGCGTGTAACTGTGACTGCTTCACTTCTAGCAGCGATGACAAGTGAAAGTGATAAGGTTCGTCTACAGGGATGCGTGGGTATAGTTCTCCTAATCCCGTGTTTGTTCGGAAGTTCCATTCTAGCGATGCCTTCACATGGTTAGCTCTATTGAAACAAAGGTGCACTGGAGGCCCTTGTGATCGGTCTAATTGGTGCATTCGGTACCGTCCAAGTAATGCCCCCCACTTAAATCCAATGACCACGGTTTCCACCGGAGGTTGTAGGTCGTGCAGTTCCTCTCCGTAACACCATCATGGTATGTCGCTGGATCATCGGTACCCTTGGATAGAAGCGATGCTCTGCGTGTTGTAGGGTTGGGTTTCAAAAGCTGTAAGGACGTTCTCCGATTTTATTTCTCAGGAATTCACAGCTCCCCGCTATGCTAAGGAGGTTGAAGTTGCGAAACCTTCGAAAATCCTATGATGAAGCTGTGATAGTATCTAGCAAACCTAAGGGATTTCTGTTTCCCATAAGGAATCTAAAATTGCATAAGGTCAATCTGAAATTCCGCCTAACGATGTGGAAGTAAACCAGCTCACTCTTCAGAAAGCATGTCAGAAAATTCATGGATAAGTGGAAGACACTCGATCTTCCTTTCTTAAAGCGGCAAATCGGTGACAAGAGCTAGTATGGCAGGGTAGCCCTTCCGTAGACACTTCTGGGCTTTCACGACTGTGACAATGCCAACAACGGCACCACTACGATGATCTTAAACTGATAAGGATTCCCCACTGGGGAGAGGGAACGCACGATTTTCTGTTTGCAGAGAATTTTCCGCTTGATACCTAGATAACCAAGTCCATGTCAACGACCATGTCAAAACTTACAAGAGTGTCGCATCAACCAATAGAGGCATTGCATCAACCCATAGGCACCGGATAGTACAAAGGCCAGCGAGAGGTTTACCATAATTAAGGTAACTGTCGTAGAGTCAAAGATGTGACTCTTGTGGTGCATGGGTAAAAAGAGGTAAGATGACGACTCAATACAAGAAATATCCCTTAAACGATAGAATAAGAAATCCATTCAAATTAAACCATATAAGTCACTACATCGAATATTCGCAAAAGTTTTAATCACCATGATTGTTTATACGAAAACAACTGAAAGAAAAACAACTAGATAAACGATTGAAAGACGAGTCAGTCGTCCACGTCACCATCCCCGAGGTCACTACCATCATCATCGTCTCCGTCATTATCCGAGACCTCCTCTGGCTCTTCTTCCTCCTCTTCTGGCTCTTCCTCCTCCTCTTCGGGCTCTTCATCAGACCCTTCCGCCTCTGGTTCGGGAGGTGCCGGGACTGGGGCTGGCTCGGGTTCAGGTGCGAAGCGGGCTTCCTCCAACTGATGGACCCTCCAATCCATCATACCTATCCTTTCGGCATGCGAGTTAAGCCTTTCATGATCCACTCGAGCGTCTCTAAGTATCAGACCTTGTACCTCACGCCCTTTTAGGGCTTCTGCCTTCAAGTCAGTAGTCCTCCTAGTAAGTTCCTGTATCTGCTTCTCTTGAGCTTCCAATCGCCCTCCTTGGGTATCAACCTTTCTTAGTAATTTCTGATTTTGCTCCATTAAGACTTGGTTTTGTCCTATTAGAATCTGGTTATAATCTCGGAGGGCCTTACTCACAGCCGACTCGGCCTGAGCGTTGAGGGAGTTAACGGGTAGTGCATGCGTAGGTCGGGAGGACGACTCCCCGCCCTGTGCGAGTCTCTTCCTATAAGCAGCACGCGTCTCCATCTGACGCGGGGGTGAGTGAGTATCAGCGGGTGCCTTCCCTGGCGCCCGGGATTGGTCGAAAGATGCGGACGGTGTAGACATGCCTGTCGAGTTGATGACGTAACGCAAGTTAAACGAAAGAATGCACACTCACAACGTTCCAAAAGAGGGTATTAACGCAGAAAGGAAAAAAATGACAGAAAGAGTGAGCACACAAGGTTTCAATCAATAGTTGCTACGTCCGTTTCCTCGTCCACTCATGTTTCTATATATGGAAATGA
This sequence comes from Helianthus annuus, assembly GCF_002127325.2. Lineage (NCBI taxonomy): Eukaryota > Viridiplantae > Streptophyta > Magnoliopsida > Asterales > Asteraceae > Helianthus > Helianthus annuus. Next base: position 4,413,681 of record NC_035444.2, read on the forward strand.
ACTAATTTAGGGGTCGAAAACGAGGAAAGTGTTCAGGTTTATCACGTTAAGAACGATTAACTACCATGTTCATACACAAACAGGGAAGAACCCCTCTTACACTCGTTAAGCCTCATTGGGATTTGCATGCACCACGCGTTATTATTATGTGTGCACCCATGATAATAAGGCGGTTTGCATGCTCCTCTCGATGCTTCTTAACTTATGTTTGAAGTTTCTCCCACCCCAATCAACACAAAATAAGCACTACCAACAAGATTAGAATTTACTAGATGCAAGTGTTGTGTTACACTATCAATGTGTCATGATGCCTACCATGTCGTATCGTGCATGCTATAAATATAGTTACGTTTACTAGGCATATAAAGCATAAGCTAAGGAGAAACGAACCTTGCAGTCTGAAGCTGAGTGTCATGGTCATCGTTTGGATCAATTCGGTTATAGTCTGGTTTTATGAAAACGTTTTAAAACCGAGTTCTCTATAACCAGTGGCTCTGATACCAAACTGTCACACCCCCAAATAACCACCTAGGGCATGTCCCTATTGGAGGTGCAACGATCCAACAAAGAGCCACCAATCATATCAAACGCGAGTTATAATGTATTGAAATACCCAATTGAAAGAAATGTATCGTTTGAAAAGTTAAACCAAAACCAAAGTATTGAGCGGAAGCATAAATGTATAAGTGTAAATGTATCGAAACCAAATCAATGTAATTGCTTATCATGACCACAACCACTCCAGCAGCATCAGACGGCAAGCTCCCAAGTTCCTTCAATAATTACCTACAAGCATGCAACAAGTGTGTCAGACGACGCTGGTGAGTTCAAGGTTTTGTTAACAAGTTATGTTACCATATGTATGTTAATACGATTTAACACTGCGATACAATGTTGCTCATGCTAGATACCCTAGGGAATGTGCCCATATGTATCCGGGGAGTGGGTACCCCTTAACGACCGTTTGCTATGTTGCCTTCGTTAGATACCCTAGGGAGAGTGCCCATATGTATCCGAGGAGTGTGCCTCTAACAACCATAGCCATACCCAGATAATTAGTTCACGCCCGTCCTTACGGCCCGGTGTGAGGTTTCCCACCTAATAGCGCTATCAACTAATTACCCCCATTGCCCTCCAGGCAATAACCAAAACCGATTAAGTTGTTTACCCAATATTTCCCTTCCAAATGTTTACCAGTTGTCCCAAACCACCGGGACGCATGCTTGAGAAAATGCAATGAACTCACCTTTGGTTTGCTCGGTAAGATTAAATATCTTGTCAATATACTCTATTCAATCACGTCCTATCATAGGTATTACGTCTAATCAGATTCACATGCCATTAATCACGTATTCAAGTAGCACATAGGTCACGTTTCATATAACCACGCATACTTGATCAAATTACATGAACAGTGTCACATATTACACAATTAGTTCACTAGCATCAAGCAAGTTGTACAAAGTATATGTGTATATATGTTAATCAACATTGCCTACGACTCCCAAACGCATTTGCTACTCATGTCCTTTAAATCATGGTATGAATTGAACTATAAACATTTCTCAACCCATAGCAATTATTCATGTTCTGCTCACATAAACATCTTCCCATATTACATATTCTAGTTCGACATATTCAACAAGCATAGGATCAATCAAGTGTACTTAAGTGACCACTCGGCCCAAATATATATTAAATCCGAACCCAAACCACTGTGTCACATAACCCGTGAACTTTTAACCCTCAAATAGCCTTAATATAGTGTACCCAGCTATCTCGCCGGCCCAAGACTCCAGTTTATCGGCCCACTTACTCAACCCTCATGGGCAGCCCCACTAACACCCTAAAGTTCCGAACTCAATTAAAAAAAAATAGAACAACACAGTTTCATTGATTCCTTAAATATCATTTTTGCTTTCTACAATATCACATGGAATTATAAAAATCAAGATTACAAAAGGTAACCGTCATTCACATAAATGTGCACATGGATTCAAGATTCACTACTTTTATAGAAATCATCATTACAACAACCCATATAGCCTAGGAAATTTGTGGCGGTCCAATTAGAAACAAGGGACATATGACAAAGTTGAACACAAGTCAAACCACTAGTTACAACTTCATAATTTCCATGCAGAGTATTGATAATGTCGGCCATACATGAATATTTGATTATTAAATATTGTGATGGCTTAGTATGAGGTCCAATTAAAAGTGTTTATTTAGTCAAAGTTGCATACCAAGTTGATATTTTCGGTCCACTTATCATGTAACAACAACACATAACATCCAAAGAATTTTTGTCTATTACTAATTATCAACATATGACCTATATTATCCTAACAATCATCCTAATCGTTCATGCAAAATATCACAACGGCACACATAATACATGCTTTCAGATCCAACAGTTGATGCACATAATCCAACCATACTCTATCATGCAGCCATACTTAACAAAGAATAAAAATCATATTAATATCAAGCAAGTACTAACCGAGACCTTTACTTGATTCAGACGTGGGTTGAATGGGATTTTGCGTCCGTGAGGGGGAAAGGTTGCTTCAGTCGATCGTAATTATAAAAGAGAGATAGGGAGTAGGGTTTGTTAAGATTTTTAAGCTAAGCAGGATTTGTTTTTGAGTATAATACGTATGCCTATAATCATAAGGATAAGGGAGTTGGGCTGATTATTCGATCTATACAAATCAATAAATGAGTTGGGCCGGTTTCCTTTCCTAACAAACCGTAAACAAATCAATAAATGAGTTGGGCCGGTTGCAAATGATTCCATAGTGGGCCGATTTTCTTTGCCATACCTCTATTAGTATATTGGGCCAAGGTTATGTTATTGAGCCAATGTTATATTTAAATAAATGGGCTATACGAATAGAATGCTTTAACGTATTAAAGAAAGATAACGAAGAGTAAGGATCAAAAGATGGAGCGTTACTTGCCTTGAAAGTTCGGGTTGTCACACTTTGACCAGACATGTTGATCTCAAATATCACCTCACACGTGATTTTTTCACTATGAAACTTGGCAATGTTTGTCATGGTCCGCACCGCTTACCGACGTGCCAACTCATTTTCCCAAAATTCGATAAAATCATTTCTGATTAAAATTTAATTTTGGTAAATGGCATTGAGGTAAAACATGAGTTAATCCATCATCGGAAATCATTTTTGTAAATACCTTTGTGTTTTTAAAATTTATCTTAGTCTGTTGATTTTAGGGGGAGTAAATCCAAAATTTGAAAAATCCAAAAACATCGAAAAATTTAAAAACACAAAAACAATAGAAAATCAAAAATGAGTTTCCTGGCGAGAAAAAGAGAATATGATTGTACATCAGTGCTCTGTCTAAACCTCGTTAAACTTAAAATGAAAAGCGATAAGCAGCTCTATATAAGATGTATCGGTAGGCTCACAATCATTTTAAAGTGTGAAGGGTGATATAAACCTTAAATCGACTGAAGACCAGGTGGGAACCATTCATTGGCATATGGTCTTAGTACCGAAATTTCGTTTGAGACATTGCCGAGGTTCTGAGATATTCGGTCTTTATGCTGCTTATCATCTGGGTATCATGGTTGTATCTTTTACCGAAAAAAAAACGGGGACGCAAGTCTAGATCTTTCATGATACTATACTTACGTGTACATACTGCATACGACCTCAATAAGTGATCAACAATCACATGTCCAACAAATAAGTGATAATATATCACATTTATCCGGGAGTCAAGTTCGTCTCTCTGCTATACGAAAGTACTGACCTGTTCACGGACTTGCTCCTATGCCCTCATGCATCGAAAATCAAGTTCCTCATCAATAAGTGATTCTATCACATAGGGCTTGTTTTCAAATCAAAATAAGTGAGAATCTCACATCATATACGGTCAAACAGATGATAATCGGTATACTCACCGGTAAGATGAACCCTCGTGCATACCTTGATACGGGAATGTGTCGTGTGTGGATGAACACCGGTCGGTAAGTATAAATCATACCTTAACGTATCCCCTAAACATGATTACATATGATAAGTTGAGCTTAAGTGGACAACAATACCGATAATTGTTATAGGATGCTTATCTAACGTTAACTAATTGAACAAAAAGAGCGTTTTGGCATGACCGTACACTGATATGATTCTCTTACCCTCGAAACTCGCAAAAAGATTGTTTGTATATATTTTTTATTTATTGTTTTCCGTCTTTACATTTGAAAAATGAAATACCAAAAAGATTTTAGGTGTGTTTTAATATAAACTTTATAAAATCCAAAAAGATTTTGCTTCTAGTTTATTTTTGATTGACCGATGTTGGAACTCGAGTCTATCCTACCCAAAATCCTGATTTTAAGCCATAAAAAAAATTGCATCTTCATAAACAGTCGAAGTTAACAGATTTTGAAAGTTAAAGGATTAAAATTGATCATTTTCTGAACTTTCAAACTGTTGTTGGTCGGTAGTTGATTGAGATATGGTCGCACATGTGTCGTTTGTTTATGGAAATTATATTCCAAGAGGTTGTTCTCATTATGCGTTTAGATTTCTTGCATGTGCAGATGCTAAAGGCGAGGAGAACATGTTCGATGACAAGCTTCGGAATGAAGACACGACGTGAAGGCACTTAAAAGATAATGATGATAGAGTTGCCGCTGACCACTCATCAACACCATAAGGATCTAAAGAATTGAAGTTCAAAAGATTCACAAGCATAACTCAAAGGAGAGTTCATTCTAAGGGGGGGTTTGTTAACACACTTCCTACATGAAAAGGGAGTTTGTTGATACACTTTCTTCTTACGAAGCGTGAGACTTTGAAGATCCTCCGACATGAAAGACACAGAAGTCGAACCATCACAGAAGACGAACCATCACCAGTAGCGTCCAAGGGGGAGTTTGTTGATACACTTCGTGTGGACGCGACTCGGCTCGGTTCGACTCGGCTCAGTTCGACTTGGTTTCGACACGGTTAGGTCCAGCTCAAGCCCGACGTCATGACATTCCTCCGTCGTGCGCCCCAGAGTTCGACACGCGAGGCATGGAACGCCGCAAGACATTCCTGTTTACACATCACCATGACATCATCATTGTGATGTCATGGTGATGTCACATATTTGTCTTATGTTGAAATTGTGCAAAAATTGTAAACTGGTTGAATATATGGGTCGTAACATCCACATATGGGCCGAAGACTTTAGAGTGGGCTTTTGACCTTTCAGCTTGGGCTTCTACAACTCGACGAAACAAAGATTTAGGGTCAATATGTATGTCGACGAAACAGAATGTGTTTCGTCGACTTTAGTGTTTCGTCGTGCCTTTTTGCGTTTCGTCATAGTTTGTGTCTGTGTCTAGTATAAATACCCCTCTCAGTTTCTGTGTGAAACGTATGAGAGACCTGTGAGACTTAGTGAAACTCTGTAAACATTGTTTGTATATCTTTCGGGTTGTACTCATCCCTAATCAATAGATATTGAATCTTTTGGTTACGTGTTCCTATTTTACACTTTGTTTGGTTTGCACCGTCACGGGGATTCCGCACCCGTTACCGTGTTTGTGATAAACAAGGATAAGGTTTTCGTTATCGATCCACCGGAAAAACGGGACCTACACTAATAACACTTGTAGGTCCTAAAATCGGATCTTGAACACAAGGATTTCTTATTTCGAATGGTGTCACACCCCGATATTTCCACGTATTACAGGTGGGCCCGGTGGGGGGTATCGTGACGTAGTTGATATCGTCATAGTCAAACAACACAGTTTAAGTGCACAACGGAAGAAAAAGATAGATATATTTCAACCGAATAAAGAGTAATATCAAGTATTACAAATTGGCTGAAAAGATCCACAGGCGGATCAAAATTAAAAGAAATATTGTTCAACAGATTTAAAGGCATCTAAGCTTGCAAGACTCTTTTATGGATGCTTGGAGAGGCCAGCCTATTCCGATTAGTACCTGCACTTAGACTTTTTGGAAAATACGTCAGTTTACACTGGTAAATACAATTAACTGACTCATTTTGAAAATGTTTAGGAAAATTGATTTGAATGCACAAGGCACGAAATATTTTATAACTCGGGATAATTATTTATATATAAACTTGTCAAAGAATTACATGTTTGTTATACGTTCAGTAGCCCGGGCTGAATAGGTTAAAGATTAATAGTCATACCACATGATATAATCACGCGGTGAGTTATTCTCGAACCGGCGGTTATACCTTTTTATTTATATATGCACTGGCAGGTGTATGCCTACACCCCGTGCTAAGGTCGTGGCCATTTCAATGAATGATGCCAAGGATACCCGGGACATGGTCATTAACCCCCCCCCCTAAAGGCTTTAAGCAAACAAAACAATTTAAACCGGTCATTTCAATAAATTAACCATCATACGATTAAAAATTCAATGCCCGACCAAGTGGTGTTTTATATACCGTACCCCAAGCCCGTATAAGGGAAAATAAGTTAAAATTATTTACTTGAGCAAATATTCAAATTTATCTCAACCATATTCAATCAGCAAATGCAGATAGCTTTTACTGGGCTCCTAAATCTGAAACGAAGGTTTTTATAACCTATTAGATTCCTAACGGGTCTTAATTAGGCCTACACTTAGACCGGTTAGTTTTAAGGGAAGATATACGGTTCAAACGCAAGATTAAGCGAAGACCGGATTAGAATGTGATTTAGACCCGACAAGTTTGTATACTTGTTTAATATGGGTAAACTAAACACATTCTGGATTTTGAGATAAAAATGGTAAGGTTCGACCCGTTTCGGTTAGTTTATGCAAACTAGTTACATAAACCGCTCCGAACGCAAAAAATGCATAACGGGTAAACAAATGAGTCATGAATAGGTTTCCTAAGTTAATATGCCCTAAATATTTTGTGATATCAGTAGGATACCTTCCATTATGCCCAAAACGAATTTAAACTCAAATTATGCCGCGTAGGGGTATTTTGGTCATTTTAAAGCTTATAAAAGAGATTAAATATTAATCTGAGATTCAGGTCTGATATAATCAGTAAAAATACTTAATTTAATAAGTTATATCAGTAGGGTATTTCATATATGTGAAATTTATCATTTACAGCCAAACTATGCACCGAAGGGGCATTTTGGTAATTTCACATAAGCTTTAAAGGTTAAATCTGGAAATCCGAGTTTAAAACTTTTGCTTACTGTTAGAGCATAAAAATTTACTAAAAATATCAATAGGTGTTAAGTCTTATATATTTAAAATAGTTTTAACTCATACTATGCGTTTAAAACGCGTAAAAAGACGGTTTTAAGCGATTTCCGGGTTTTATAAGAAAAGCTGATATTTTTATCATTCCAAAAGGCTTAAAATATTTTATTTATCATATAAGATCAGTAGAAAAAGGTTTGGTATCAAAATGATTTGTAAAACTCATTTTATAGGCCAAAAGGGCAAAACCGACAATTACCTAATCAAAGCTAGAACCCTATGTTATGCTCAGCCTAAAAATAAATAAAAATCTTCAAATATCCCAAAATATTATTTTACATTAGTGGGTAAAAAGTTTGGTATCAAAATTTGGGTTTAAATAGGCTATATGCTAATTATGTCGTTTAATTAATAAAAAGCTTTTCATTTACGCTAATGAGCATAACTCCTAGTCTTGACCTCAAACTGATGTCAACTTTTTAGGGGCAAGTTTATAAATCAGTAATAAAGGTTTCTATTCTTTCACATTTTCAAAAATCTCGTTTTATGGTTAAAAGGGCATAATGGTCAACAATTAAGCATATAACAGAAATATGCAAATGAATCGGATAATTTAGGAACCAAGTTGTATAATCACAGAAGGTTATACTAACATATAACTTGGTCCTAATGGAACTTTAAGGCATGTCTAAACTAAGCTAAATTGGGTCAGAATTGAAAGTCAAAGCAAAAGTCTACTTTCGCGACTTTCGGTTCCGAACCGAGCCTATACTCAAAATTGTCGGGTTGAACATGCTTAGACATGTTCATACATTAATTACCAAGTTATATGAGTGATAAAACAGGTTGCATGGCTTCTACATTGTTAATTATGCGTTTATTTGAAAATTAGCTTTCTGTTGACTTTTTATAATCAAGTTTGACCCGATAATTGACCTAGTTAGAGTGGGAATCAGAGGGTGCCCTTTTAAGGGTTTATTACCCACATAATTACCAACTCATAGCTACTTTCAATTCGAGAATTGACTGGACCATTAGTGATTAATCACTAAGTCAAACCTTAATTACGACGGTTTGACTTTTTGGTCTATAACCTAATTAAAAGGACTAAGCAGAGATTAAAACTCTTACTTAAGGTCCTTATTATCTTTTCTACACTTCTCAATCTTCTCCTAAGGCCAGCTACCTCCAAAGATGAGTGCTTGAGTTGTTGCAAGTGAATGAGCACTTGAACAATTGAACTTATGGCCTTTATATAGGATTTCTAGAGCTCCAAGATCATTCCATATGTACCTAGGAGGTAATTCAGATGATCCCAAGTGTCCCTAGGTCAATATAAACCATCAAACAAGCCCCTAGAATCGAAAAACGAGGCTTTAAAGTCGGTGTAACCTGTTAATACAGACATCTGCCATGTTTTTGGCATCTGGGCGTTTTTACGTGGCCCGCGTAAGACTTAAGGAAGTCTTACGCGGCCGGTATGAATGCTGGCTCCGGTCAACAAGTTTCAAACTTTGCACTTTTGGTCCCTGGTCCTTCCAAACTTGATTTTTAGCTTGTTTTATTGCACTTTTAACCCTCCAACTTGGTTTTTAAGGACTCTAAGTCATAAACCAACTTTGATAAGTCCCCGGTTATTTATATGATCACCGAAAAGTCTTAAATTTCAACGTTGATGCTTTTAACCCCTTACGTACGAATGTTAGTATAACTTTCTCATACGGAATCGAAACCTTGTGAAATTTTTATCACTTATTCTAGTGAGCATAATTAATCATAACAAAGCTTTGGGTTCGCTAAAAGGTCACTCAGAGGTTTAAATTAAACATGTTGACACTTTTAACCCTTGCGGTTTGTAAACTTTCACTTTCTCCCGCAATTGGCTTCTATGATTCATAATTCATTCGTTTAAGGGTATAAACATCGTGTAGGGTTATTGAAAGGTATATTTATCCATTGTTGACACTTTGGATCCCTTCATTCACATATTTTCTTTGTTTGTCAACTTTAGTCCTTCTAAATTAATTCTTTACACGTTTAAAGCTCATGATACGTGTCGATATAATAATGGACATGAATTTACGAGGTGTTACATCCTCACCCCCTTAAAAGAAATCTCGACCCCGAGATTTACTGAAACAAATGAGGGTACTTCTCTTTCATTGTGGACTCTACCTCCCACGTGTACTCGGGACCTCTACGGGCATCCCATTTGACCTTTACAATCGGCACTTGCTTCCTTCAAAGCTTCTTAACCTGTCGATCCTCGATCGACAAAGGTTTTTCAATGAACTTTAAGCTCTCATCAATATGCACATCTTTAAGTGACATGACTAGTGACTCATCAGCTAGACATTTTTCAGATTACAGATGTGGAATACATTATGAATACCACTGAGCTCTTCAAGCAGGTTTAACTATAAGCCACTGTTCCGACACATTCGATGATCTCGAATGGTCCTATATATCGTGGGCTTAACTTGCCTTTCTTGTCAAATCGCATTACCCCTTTCCAGGGTGATACCTTAAGTAACACTTTATCAACAACCTCAAACTTTAGAGGTTTACTCCTTTTATCTGCGTAACTTTTCTGCCTATCCCTGGCAGCTTTGAGACGATCTCGTATCTGTACAATCTTATCTGTCGTCTCCAGAACTATATCAGGTACTGTGAGTTGGACATCTCCAACTTCTGCCCAATAAACGAGCGTTCTGCACTTTCTTCCATATAAAGCTTCAAATGGTGCAGCTTGGATACTGGAGTGATAGCTATTATTGTACGAAAACTCGATCAGTGGAAGATGATCATCCCAACTTCCACCTAAATTAATAACACAAGCCCTTAACATATCTTCCAACGTTTGAATTGTTCGCTCGCTTTGACCATCCGTCTGAGGATGATATGCAGTACTGAAATTCAATCGAGTGCCTGGGGATTGCTGAAAACTTTTCCAGGAGTGCGATGTATACCTCGTATCCCTATCAGAAATGATGGACACTGGCACTCTGTGGAGAGATACGATCTCATCCACATACAGCTGAGCTAACTTATCTGAGCTGTGTGTTTCCTTAATAGGTAGGAAGTGGGCTGACTTAGTCAGTCTATCCACTATCACGCAAATAGTATCATTTCCTCGCTTTATCTTTGGTAACCTTGTGATGAAATCCATAGTTACCATTTCCCACTTCCAGGTGGGAAGTTCAGGCTGTTGCAGCAACCTGACGGCTTCTGGTGTTCAGCTTTAACTTGCTCGCATGTCAAATATTTGGCCACATAAGTGGCTATAGATTTCTTCAAACCTATCTACCAGTAATTTGCCTTTAAATCCTGGTACATCTTATCACTTCCAGGATGAACTGAGTATTTGGAGCTATGGGCTTCTTGAAGATTCACTTCTCGCAGTCCACCATAAATTGGAACCCATATGCGTCCATTCAGTCTTGGAATTCCATCCTTGCCATAGGATAGTTGGTCGGCAAATGCACCCAACTTTTCATTTGGGAAGTTAGCTTCTAACATAGCTTCTTTCTGGGCAGCTAACAACTTTTCATTTAAGTTGTTCTTTAATTCAATGCTCTTGGCATTGGTTCTGATGGGCTTAACCCTTTCCTTCCTACTTAAGGCATTGGCGACCACATTCACCTTGCCTGGATGGTCTCGAATTTCGTAATCATAGTAGTTTAAAGTCTCCATCCATCGTCGTTGTCTCATGTTTAAGTCTTTCTGATTAAACAAATGTTGAAGGCTCTTGTGATCAGAATAGATCACACACTTGGTACCATACAAATAATGCCTCTAGACGATCATAAATTTATACGATCTTATCCGTCGTTTTTCCAGGTCCCTTTCAGATCCTGATAACTTGAACTTACCATCTTTTATCTAACATCAGATGTTTAACATCTCATCTATACAAGGTCTCTAAAGGAGCAACCTTGATATTTATATAACATCTATTATAGAAACGCTTACTTATGGTGAGATGGTTATTCCAACTATAGCTTAAAACCAATCTTAAGGGATAGCTAATCCTTACAGTTAGTCGAACAAATCGACGATCCTGGGCAGCTGATGGCGATTCCTAATTGTTGCCTAAATAGGGTTACGATTCATTCGTTTAAGGGTATAAACATCGTGTAGGGTTATTGAAAGGTATATTTATCCATTGTTGACACTTTGGATCCCTTCATTCACATATTTTCTTTGTTTATCAACTTTAGTCCTTCTAAATTAATTCTTTACACGTTTAAAGCTCATGACACCTGTCGATATAATATTGGACATGAATTTACGAGGTGTTACAAATGGTGTAACTAGTCAATGGGAAATGCGACTTTTGGCGAAAGTTCGCATGATCAGAATTCTCTTTATATAACTATATATGGGATGAGTCAACTATTAGCAAACTCGGGAGCTATATTGGGTCGAATATTTTAATGAAAATGACTCCACAAGAATTTTAGAATTTTGATTTGTTGGCTTGCTGGAAAAGTAAGGAAGTTCAATTTTCGATCTTAACCACCGTGGCCTGAGATTTACTAACGGTCCAAGCTTCTACGGTAGCTTAAGAATCTGCTTTTTCTATTAGTGGGAGGGTCTTATCGATAAGGAGAATTCGATAACTCCTCCAGTGGTAGAGATGTCCGTTTGCTTGAAGGATTACCTGGATGCGACCGAGAAAGTTCAAGATAAACGCTCACTGGAGGGAGAATTGGAATCTGACGCCGAGTTATAAGAGGACGAGCTAGGTAGCGGATTGATGAACCCAATGACCAACAAAGAAGCCGTATTTGATGATTAACTCCGAAACAGCTTCTATTCGGGCGAAGATTAAACGACGGTTTTCAAGATCTAGTATTTTACTTATTTAGTTCCACTAAAAATAAAATATATATATTAATTGAGGCTTTGTATTTTCTATTTTATGTTTGATGAATGTTTAAGTTTAAGTTTTGAATAAAGTGTATTTTATGTATTTTTTTATTTAAAAAATTATTATAAAATAGGTTTTTTTTACCGGTTTTACACCCAATCTAAACCGGTTTGGACCAGTTCGGGTTTCCCCTTTCTAAAACCAGTTCGGTAAAGAAAAAAAACCGTGGTATTTGTAAAAAAAAATGGTTCCGCTAAAAACCGATTTGTCGATCTCTATCTAGGAAGGTGGATGTAGGCAAGCCTTTTCACAATTTTTTTTGGAATTGCTTGCAGCTCTAAAAAAATAAACCAAGACATAATGTTGATGCAGATTTTGTGTCCGATTCTTGTCGAATAGATTAGATTTTTATTTTATGCTGATTATGTGATAGTTAGTGAAACGGTCAAACAAATGTGTATTGACCCGCTCGTTTGAAGTGGTCAAACGAGAGGGTTGTGGGTTTGACCGTGTGTGTGTGCAAGTGAAGTGGGTGTGGGTATAAATACCACCCCTTGTCTTTCATTTGCACTAGAGAGAGTTGTGAGACAAGGAAGCTCATTTGAGAGTTCCCTGTCAGCTTCATTCTGTGGGGGAGAGATCACCACTTGGTCTCTCCCCGAATGTATACTCCTTTGGTATTAGTTCGGTTATCACGTAATCGGGCCGATTTGTAATGTTATACTACCGGATTAATACAAAGAAGTGTTTGTTTATCTCTCTAATCTCTCCCGTCTTGAACTAATCTCACACTAATCACGGTTTCGGTCACGAAACACGGTCCTACAATTGGTATCAGAGCCATGGCACCCGATTTAGTAAATCTAACAGTTTGCTAATTCATATGTGCTCTAGATCTGTGATTCTTGTGGTTTTTATTCAAGATGTAAAAATGGTGAAAAACCCAGATCTGGACCGAAATATTCGGGTCTAGATGAAACAGAACATATACAAGAGTTGGGTTTTATGTTTTACACCAAAATAATCAAGTTGTCATCATCAAAAATCATATATACAATGTTTTCGTCAAATCTGCAAAAGAAACAGTACACTATGTTCTTGAAGATGGGTGGCAGCTGGTTAAACAACTAGGGTTTCTTCATATTCGCACCCGACGAAGACTCCATTGGTCGAGCTCGACGAACATTGAATGTTCGTCAAAACCTTGAATGTTCGTCAATGTTCGTCACTTGCTGTTTGTAAAAAAAATTAATAATATATACATCGACGAACATCTGCAATGAAATGGCTGTTTGACGAAATCACCTTTGAAGAAGTTCGATATGACGAAATCCCATATGTGACGACGAACACTCTAAACATCAACGAACTTGGTATCGCAGCCGATGTAATCAGGTTTATGGCAACATCAGAAGTTGTTGGAACAGAAGCATCAAGCCGTGACCAATTGTTATCGAATTGCTCTTTACATCTTCTGCTATACACTTCGAGTGACCCGATTCGAGCTCGAACCGTAGTGATTGACCGGTTGAAAACAAAAGCCCCATGATTGTTACCATACATATGACAAATCTTTGAAGCTTCATTGTTAACAGAGATGGTGTAGCAACTGATGTTGTTCAATTTTTGGGGGTTTTGGTTCTTTGGAGTCTGGGTATCGCCGATGAGAAGAGAGTAATTTTCTGATTTTTGGGTCTGTTCATCGCAGAAAAAGGAAGCAATAATGGTCCAAGTTTTACTTTTTCTTTTGGAGGTTGTGTATTAAAGAAAGAAGATGATGGTATAGGAGCTAGTGAAAATGAACAACAAGGGTAGAGAGAAAGAAGAGATGTCAGATGGTTTGTTTGACTTTTGGGGATGCCTACTAAAATGTGATGACAACTTTCATTTGGGCTTAAATATTGATTTTGGGCTCATGTTCACCAAAAATCACATAAATTATTAGTGGGTTTGTGTTTGAAATTGTTAAATGTTTGGCTGGTAGATAGAGTTTTTCTAGTGGGTGAGATGAAAATTGATTAAAATTGGGATCCATTATAAAAAAAAGGTTATGAAGTCATGGACTCGTCTCTATTCGTGATTTACAAAGTGAGGGTCGGGTATTCGCGGAGTTGATTTGAATCGCGCTTCTAAATATCAAGGTCAAAATTCATACGGGGTTTGGGAGCGCACAGGATGATGCGGCATGATGAAAACAAAAAATGATGATATTTTGAAAATTGTGGGGTAGTCCCCGTTACCGATGCGAACGTCAAACTTGGTGACTTGACTACTATGGGCCAAAAACAAAACGGTATGTTCACTTCCACACGTCAATGTTTATGTTTGTTATCGGTTATTCGAAAATGTTCGAAATCATTTTGTTTATTGTCATATTCTCGCATTTGAAAACGAACGTATGAACCTGGAATGTCAATACCGGTCCTAACGACTTCACAAAGTCTTTGGAGGGATACAAGTCGGTCCTACGGGGTACTAGGGCGAAATTTCTTTATCAACTAGAATATGCAACGAAGAAATCTTTTTGTTTATTGTCATATTCTCGCATATGGTAACGAATGAATAAACCTAGAATGTCAATACCGGTCCTAACGAGTTCACAAAGTCTTTGGAGGGATACAACTCGGATCCTACGGGGTACTAAGGGACGTTCTTATTCAACTAGAATATGCAAAGAAGAAAGTCGTTTTTGTGATTTTTCGAACAACCGAGAACATTCCGTGAAGATTGACGATCAGTGGAGGGAATTGGTGAACATTTGAAGATAAATTCTACTCAGTGGAGAGAATTTGTTATGTGAAATTGACGATAGTTTCTTTGAAGTGGAGAAAATCTGTTAAGGTTTAGATATCTTACCAAAGAAATGGGGGGATAAAAATTTTCGTATGTTGAATTTCTTCGGTAAATTTCTAAACGCAATCACAGGTGGTAGAGTTTGTGTTATGACAAATCAAGACTTGATGCAGTTTATAAAGAATGGAACCCTTATCAAATGCCGGTTGGGGAAGATTAGCGGAAGATCGGTCAATTGAGCCTTGTGAGGAAATTGCACAACAGCCAACACGGATACGCGTACTTTGAGGGGGAAATATTATACAAGGAGCGTCAAGATACTACTTACCTGGATCATCGGTCAAGGGGGAATTTGTTAACACAAAGAAGATAAACACGTGACTGAAGATCGCTTGCAGTTGCATTTTCAGCATTCAACAGCAACGGACAAGGGGGAATTTGTTGATGCAGATTTTGTGTCCGATGCTTGTCGAATAGATTAGATTTTTATTTTATGCTGATTATGTGATAGTTAGTGAAACGGTCAAAAAAATGTGTATTGACCCGCTCCTTTGAAGTGGTCAAACGAGAGGGTTGTGGGTTTGACCGTGTGTGTGTGCAAGTGAAGTGGGTGTGGGTATAAATACCACCCCTTGTCCTTCATTTGCACTAGAGAGAGTTGTGAGACAGGGAAGCTCATTTAAGAGTTCCCTGTGAGCTTCATTGTGTGGGGGAGAGATCACCACTTGGTCTCTCTCCGAATGTATACTCCTTTGGTATTAGTTCGGTTATCACGTAATCGGGCCGATTTGTAATGTTATACTACCTGATTAATACAAAGAAGTGTTTGTTTATCTCTCTAATCTCTTTCGTCTTGAACTAATCTCACACTAATCACGGTTTCGGTCACCAAACACGGTCCTACACATAAGAGTCGGAAAAACATGCATAAGCACATAGTTACTAAAAACATGGTGTATATAACTTTCTAAGTAAAAAATACCACACCTATAAATGGTCAAAAGCCGACACATAGCACCTCATGAAAACAAAAACAAAAACTTAAAGCTTAGCTCCTAAAACAAGATTTTAATACGGGTGCTACTTTCTACACCCCCCTATTTACTTTTTTCACCCCCCTCCTCTCACATACTTACAGGTGGGGCCTGCGTGGGACCGACAGTTTTTCTCTCACAAGGGGGGTGTAATCAGGAAGGAGGGGGGGGGGGGTGTATAGAATGGGCCTTTTAATACATAAAAATAGGGCATCCTTCTAAAAGTCATTAACTTTAATTCTATGTCCCCATGAAATTCTATATCAACCATGTCCTTAGAGAGGTAATAGATTTAGAAAGGTTTAAATAAAAATAAAAATAAAAATAAATTATAGGAGTCATTTTGTACTTTTACTAAAATATATAAGATGCAATAAAACCTTGTCAATTGAGCTTGTGGGTATGTACTATCCAATTGAGTGGCATCAAACAAATTAAGCACCAAGAAAGCATAAGATACAACCAAACAAAGCACAAAGAAATTGAATAGTAACCATGTGAGAGAAACCATATTTGATAAATAATACATGCTTAATTAATTTCTAAAAAAAAATGTGATAAATAATACATCCTTCTAAGGCACAATATATGATATCATCATCATATAGCGGTCTATCATTCATTCACAAGGGATATACAATACTAGGTCAACTAGAAAATACACATTTGAACACCAGTTCACATGTTATGGAGATAAAGAGAGCATTTTGGGCATATATGTTGGAGTGTCGATCTATTGTTAATTTGATTAAATAATGCACATAATAAGATTATCAAGACTATAATTGCATGGATGCTAACTTAGACATCATATAAAACATGTTATTGCTCTATTGCCCTTAAGAAGATTGAAAGAAAATAACAATCATATCTGAAAGGATAACTCCAACCATCAATTCATTAATATATTAAAACATACACTAAAACATTGAACCTATATAATCCTTAACTAATTTCAATCCTCTCACAATAAGAAACTAGGATCCTTGAAAACTCAATTAGTCAACACATCCCCAAAGTTAGAGTCAATGCTATTCATTCACTAAACAATTAACTCATGCTGCTGGAGCATAATCATAATCTCCATCATCGTCATCATCGTTTCCCTCTAAGCTAGCCAATATTGATTCTTGTAGTCGTTTGTTGCCACAATCATCACCAACGTTGTCTCCATTTGCACGGTTCATGCTGCACCACCATGGTTCTGTTGTCTTGTTCATCTCATGAGCCATTTGTTGGAATGGGCTTATGATGAAACTTAGAATTGTGTATGAAAATGAGAAAACCAGAAGCCATATTTAATGGTAAGTAAAGGAGATCAACGTACCAGATTCTTTGAAAACACGCATATATAGATATACATAGGCATAAGTGTGGTCTTATAAGTAAAGGGTGTGTGTAACATGGTTACAACCATGTGAAAAACAATTCAGGTGACATGTCAGCAGAATAAGCACAATCAGACAAACTGCAAATATGTGGTGAACATGAGTATATCTGTGTGACTACCTGGTGCATGAGTGGGTCACAATTGTAAAGGGAAAGTGTGGGATTCCCCCACTTAGTGGCTGAACAGGAAGGGAACACTGGGAAAAGCGATAGTGTCTTTTTTTCATCAATTGTAAATATATAATGAGCATATCTTTTTGTAAGAAAGATTAACTTATCTATCACAACCAAAAAATAACTACCACCAATTATTTGACCTTTCAGTATTATTATATATTACATATAACAAGACTTCGGGATCACATTGACCGATATCTCTAGGTCCGCCCCGTTGGGGATATATATATAAGCTACATCTAGTATTGATGATACGAGTTCCCTGTATGAACATGAGCACAAATCGGGTTTTTAGTCCAAACAGGTTCGGATTACAGCAGGGGCGTAGCTTTCAATGGGCCGCGGGGAGGCTTGGTGGGGGGGCACTACAAAGAATTCTGGCAATAGCGGCGACATTTGTCGCCGCTAATACTCCCAATTGTCGCCGCTAATAGTATTTGTCGCCGCTAATTCCTTTGTTTTAGCGACGACTTCTATGGTCGCTAAAGGCATATATGACACATCAGCAATTATCATTTGCGACGACAATGTCGCCGCTAAAAGTCAAAAAACCAATTATTTCTTTTTTTTTCTCGCTTAATCCCAGTTTTTGCAAATAACCGTAACCTGCTGTTTCTTTTAATTTTCCATACGCAAACAATAATTCAAACAATTCTTCAAACAAACCAAGTTTTAAACATAAAACTACAACAAAAGTATTTTGTTTGATTAAGTTAAAGTTTTGAAACCCCTAAGTTCAATACAAAATACATCATTCTCCCTCCTCGTCCGTGTCATTTTCGTTGTCTTTTCTTGATCTCTTCTTATCCATAGCTTGGTACAGTCGTTCCATAAATCTCGGGTCTTCAAACAATTCGTCAAAATATTCCTACAAAATAAGATATACAGTATTAGTTTAACAATTTAAACACTTGCCGAAGCGCTTAATATTATTAAAAGGCATATAAACTGCAAGTAATATGGAATTCGAATGCTATTGCGAGAATGGTATAATGGATTACAGCTGATTGTACAGTCGCCGCTATTGCCAGAATTCTTTGTAGTGCTTAAAGTTATACCAAGAGACTTGGCCAACTGCAAGAGCAAGTAAAGCTATGGACACGCGCAAAACAGGCGACAACACGAGCTGAGGTGGCAGAGCAGGCAAAAGCCGCCCGCGAAGAGCAAGTAAAGGAGTGGAAGGAACAGAAGCAAAGACGGAGAGCCGCATTAGCCGCCCTCCGAGCAGAATCGATGTCGAGATCGAGCCATAGTTTAGAGTATGATGATAATTCTTATATGCCTCAAGTACTCAATTTAGCAATTTATGCAATTTCAACTTAGGATATGTTGTTTCTTTATTTTTTGGTGATGTTACATAACATTAATAAGTTAAAAGACTGTTGGTTCTTGTTAATATTCGGGTTTTACACATCTACTGGTTTCAGCGTCCAACTCATGTTTTTCTTATTTTTTTCAGAATTTATATATAAAAATCCAACAAAATGTGACTGACTCTTAAACGTTATCTGTGACTGACGCTTAATCCGACCCGAACCCATTCTCCGACCCGAACCCATTCTGACCCGAACCAGTTTCAACCCGAACCCAATCCGGCCCGAACCAAAACAATCTTTTTTTTGTAATCAATAATTCAGTCTGCACATGCTCTAATCAATAATTCACAACAAGTAATTAACAGTTGTTAATTGTGATTTAACTATCAGTAATTAACAATCAAAGTCGATGGCAGTTAATCATGTGGATTAAAATCGCAATGATTTGAAACGTGGGTGTGTTACCTCTGAAAATTGCGGACGTGTCTTCTCCTTCTCATGAGGACTCACGTCACTCGAGGCTGAAGATAAAGAAGGTTTACGCCCAAGTCCCCTATAAATTCCGCGCCGAGCACCAAGCACCTTTTCAAAAACTTGAACATTACTAATGGCAGGCGCACTACTTTCACCGAGTTCACCCTCATCTTCCAAGAATGGGTTATTTTGGGTCCTTTGTCTTTCAAATTCTTCTTTTAATAGGTTCTGTATTTTACAAAGATAATTGAAGGACAACCCATGAATATACACAAACTCGATAACTAGCGTGCGGATTGGTCGTTTCGTTACTGTTGAAAGCAACAACACGAATCGACATCCTATTGCGAAAATTCTTTGTAAACACTTACAAAATTCGAATCGACATATTATATATATAATATGTCGATTCGAATTCTTAAATATATATATATACACACTTTAAATGAACACTTACAAAATTCTCCTCTTCCAACGGGCTGGCAAAAGTCCCATCTGGTAGAGTATGAGCATGAGCGTACGTATCCAAAGCTTCAACATTCTGTCAAACATTAAAAATTAGATGATATATTGAATAAACACTTATATGTATAAACCATTACCTTTTTAAAAGACCAGCTGCTATATGATGCTGACCCCCCAAGGCTGGCTCGAGCTCGGCTCGAACCTAAAACGAGCTGGCTCGGCTCGAGCTCCAAATAAAAATCGAGCTTGGGACAATAAATAGTTTGGGATTTTACTTGCAAGTTCCAGACTACAATTATCCACTGTGACTCAAAACAAAAATGCAAATATTTATGGCACCTTTTTGATCCAACATTTCCATGGCTAGAGGTTTGGGACTAATAACCATGTACCAACTGTATTGATTTTTGTTAACTTTAATGGCTGATTAGTTAGTAAAATAGATTTATAATAGACAAAAACAATATTGTAGACAAAAAAATATTATAGTGCTCGACAAACTACACTATTACGTTTAAATGGTGGAAGATGTTGTGAGCAATTATGAAGCTTCACAACTTCATACTAGAGGAAACAGCATTACTAGAGGAAACAGAGTATGCAATCTTTTTTTTTATCTAGATTAGGTTTAATACATTTAAAACTAACACACACACATATATATATAATAAAATAGTTCGAGCAGCTCACGAGGTCACGAGCCGAGCCAGGCCTAGCTCGGGCTCGGCTCGTTTACAAACCGAGCCGAGCCGAGCCGACCCGTTTGAAACCGAGCCAATTTCGGGCCGAGCTTTTTTCGAGCTATTTTCGAGCGAGC
This sequence comes from Helianthus annuus, assembly GCF_002127325.2. Classification (NCBI taxonomy): domain Eukaryota; kingdom Viridiplantae; phylum Streptophyta; class Magnoliopsida; order Asterales; family Asteraceae; genus Helianthus; species Helianthus annuus. Next base: position 4,434,230 of record NC_035444.2, read on the forward strand.
TTGGAGCAAGCCACGAGCCGCGAGCTTGTTGAACACCCCTAGTTGCTTATCAAAAGACTAAAAGCATAACCATAACAAGTTAAACACAAAGATTGTCCCAAACAGCACTAATAGATAATATCACAGATTACAAAAAGAAATCAGGGAGACTATCAATTATCAGCTAAATCTAAACATGAATAGTGAACTACATATCAAGCGGAACATAAGTGCAATCATAAAATCGCTAAAACGTATCATTTATAGCAAACAACGTGACGAAAACATACAATACTAATCAATCAACACCTACACGATCGTTAGTTCAACAATCAGTCTCAAATACATCCTAAATTCCTCAACAACAAACCTCACTCGAAGACATGAATGCTAAGCCACAAATCAAATTGAACATAATTACATTATTCGAATGTTACCAACCCAGACCCGTTTTAACCCGACAAAATTAACCCTTGATATACAATCACTTTTTTTAAAAGACATTTTTTTTAACCAACCCGATACCCGTTCTGACCCGAACCCGAACACCCATTTTGACCCATGACCCGACGCAAATAAAAAACCCACATTCCAAATACAGTATATGTATTTACAGTATATGATTGTCTTCCAGTTTCAAATACCCACATAGAAAACCATAAATTAGATACTGTAAATTTAGGGTTAGTATGTTTGTTTGTCTTCCTCTTTCAAGTCATCTACTTTACAGTTTCATTGTTGGCAAAAAACTACACAAATTATCAACATATGCACTGAAATTGCAAAGAAATTCGGATGGATTATACGTACCGTCGAGTGGCGTCGGAGATTAAGGCGAAAAGAGATGACAGTGCTCCGGCAGAGTGAAGGTGGTGCGGCGGTGCTCCAGCAGAATCAAGGTGGTGCGGCGATGCTCCGGCAGACTCAAGGTTTTCCGGCGACGGCGTGGTGAGTTGTGGTGTGAGAGCTGTGTGCAGATTTCATCTTGGAGGGAACATTGCCGCTAAAATGGATTGTGAGCTTTTTAGAGATGCTTTATTGGGATAAACCCTAGTCATTGGATCAGATAAGCAAACAACGGTCCAGATCTTTTGTAAAGCCTTTCACCCGGATCCAGACCTTTAGCGGCGACATTTTAGATGTCGCCGCTAAAAGTGTCGCCGCTAATACTTGGATTTCTTGTAGTGGGGGGGGGGGGGGGGGCTTGGTGGGGGGGGGGGGGGCGAACTTTTCGCACAGTAGTGTTAGGTATGGACGTTTCGTATAGAATTTTTCAGGTATATGCGTTTTTGACCCCCTAGTTTCATAAAATAAAATTTACTTATATAGAATTTTTAGGTCCGGTGACTTCCGACCCACGTTGGAAATTTTCAAGCTTCGACACTGGGTTAAAGTCGGGTTGGGTTGGGTCAAGGGAAGTCAAACCGGGTCAGGTTACAACCTGGTTTTTAGTGTGAAAGGATCGGGTTCCAGCTGTTTGAAACCGCTTTTAAAGCGACTTGGATCGGGTGGTTTCAAAGTATAAGGTTACAAACCATTTTCAACCCTAGGGTTCGGTTTGGGTCCAAACAAACCACATTCAGTGTTCCTAACCCAGTTTTTTGTGCAACTCTAGTTCTCGGTGCCATCAAGAATGAAAACCCAATTATCCGATCCACCACTCAAGCCAAGATTACACTACGCAAAAGCTCATCTGGTGATGGGCCTGGCCAAGTAAGCGACCACCAAGCCCACCTGGTTACAACAGAAATGTGTTCGATCGGTGAAACTTATGATGCATCAAAGTATATCACAAGGGACACAGTTCATGTGATATTCAATCAGAACATCAACATATGACTAGGAATCGTTAGATCAAATTCCTTGGCTAAAATGAACTTTAGAACACAATATAAGCTTACTGCAGTATATTATGCAAAATCAATGTAAGGTTTAATATACTGAAGCAGTAGCTTGATGCAACGAATTTCCTAGACTAATTCGAACCAAACTTCGTCATCATATTATTACTATAATTTCTTGTATACAGGTTAATAGGTATTTATTGATGTACCTGAAAGTGATTGTTTTTGGTGATCAATATAGTCTCCACAATGGCAGGATCACAATGACATTGTATGGTAGAATCTCGGGGCTGTTTGGTAGCCTCTGAATGGTCATTAAGAGGCTACCTAATGGAACCATTAAAAATTTTACCAATGAGAAGGTAGAAGAATGTGACATGTGATGATTTACCATCCAGAGGTTACCTCTTAACCATTCAGACTTGAGGTTACCTCTTATTCATTCAGAGGTTTTAAACCATTAAGAGGTAGCATCTGAATGGTCATTAAGAGGCTACCAAACATAATCAACAATGTCTATACCTAAAGTTGTGTTTTATTTTTTTTCTGTTCATACTATTAATTTTTTTAAAAGGACTTTAAAGTGTTGTGAATATACCATTATTCTTACGAAAATGAGAAAAATAAAGCATGTACAACACTTATTGATGGGTTAATTTGGTTACAAAAATCATAACTTTCTGCCAAAAGGCCCAAAAATAGATTTTTCATGAACTTGATCCCAGTTTAAGTGAGCAAGAAGCATGCTAAATGACCGCAATAAAACACACACTGACACACACCACATCTCTAATTTATTACTTTGTTAAGTTTTTTGCAGAATAGATTCATGGTGTACAATTGGAAATCAAAAAGTAGGAAGTTAAAAGGGTGTCATTTCATATATTGATTGGGTGACACCAAAGTCTCAATGTATTTTCCTCTTCGACGGATACCCGCGCCCATGTCAGTAACAACCCTAGTGGATTTAAATGGACCGTTTGGATCTGTTATGCAAAGGCGCTCTTCATAACGCATGAGCCAATTTCCATCCGCCATCAAGTGCAGAGGTTGCACACGCCATCCACAAGCAGCATTGGTGCAAGTAACCACCTTCGTCCAACTATCCCCATCCCCATCCATCCTCCACAACTCAATCTTGCGCCACCAATAGTTTGAAGGGTGGAGCATCCAAACGTGAATGCAGCCTCTTAGAACAGTGAAACCCATGCATATCGTTGAATCTCTAAAGAAGGGAGTTGTTACCTCTGTGAACTTTTCGGTCTTCAAATCGAGACTTATAACTGAATGTGACTTATTTATAGCCTCATCATATTTTAGGAAATAGAGTTTTCCATTCAACAATGCACAATGCTTAGAAATCCAGCGATGGAAGTTCTCGGTTGACTCAATCTTTCTCCACAAGTCAGATTTCAACGAGTATATATAAGCATCACAAGAATTGGTTACACGTAGAAGCTTGTAGTCATCTTCAGAAGAGGTATAATACAACACAGACGCTCTCGTTATGGTCTCATAGCATTCTTTATGAGCATTGGTTTTTGACAAGATTCTATACTCACCTGTCAATGGATTCCATAAGACCAGATCAGAGTAGTATTCCTCCTCCACATTATCATCATGTTCAATTATGCCTACGCATACCAATCCATTGAAAGATGTTATGATTGACACGTTTCGAGGACTATCTACTTTGAAAGGCAGACAGCGAGGGGTTGTTAAACCATCTTCGGGCGATTCACAGTCGATAGTGCGGAAGGTGCATGATGATGATGATGTTGTGTTGGGTATGAAGAGTAGTTTGTGGCGATTTTGATGGTGCAGGTGCATGTTGGTAAACATCGGGGTGGTTAGGAACGAGTGCCATCCTTTGGAAACAGACTTGAAACGGGCTACAGATTTGGCCGGAAGCCTTGGTAGTATGTGGTGAAACCGAGTTAATCTCTTAAATCCATAAGTTAGTTAGTTTAGAATAGATAGATTAGTTTTATATTAAAGTGGCGGTTACAAGCGGTTATGAAACTAAGGGACCAAAGTTGACAAAGGGAAACTTGTTAACTTCCCTCACTTAGCGAAAAGGTGTGTCCCCTCACACACACCCTCTCGGATCGACATCAAGGAAAGGAGAAGAAGACGCGACGGTTCGAGATGGATGGCTGGAAATCAACATGCCTCTTCATGATCAATCTCAACCGCACAATCCTAGAGACATACCCTTTCACGAAGAGTTGTGTCTATTCATTCGTGCCTCTTAGAAACTATAAATAGAGATAGTTAGTTTCATTTGTAATTGTTCATTACTCTCGAAATCATTGTATATACTCTTATTCGATTGTTATAAAGTTGTTATTATTCAAGTTATTCACGCTCGTTAGAGATCAAGATCCAAGTTCGGGCCAACAAAGTGGTATCAGAGCGTCAGGCTCTAGGCGTGGGAATCGCAAGGCATCGCAGGGAATTCGCGATCAGGTTTCAATTTCGTTTAAATTCGCAAAGTTTCAATTTCAGAATTTATTTTCGGTTCTACACTACGCCAAAACTGGGCTTTAGCCACATTTTTCCCAAAACCGCTCTGCCACACATATGAGAAAATGTGTGGCTAAAGGTCATTTATAATATTTTAAAATACTTCTAGCCACACAATTTATTATTAATGTGACCATTGTATACCTGTTCGAAACCTTTAGCCACATTTTTAAGATAAAGTGTGACATTTACTAGCATGTCTAGCCACAGCTTAAAAAATGTGGCCAAATATAACCTATTGCCACAATATTTGTTTGATTTTTTTAATTAATGTGACGGAAACACTTTTTTTTAAAACCTTTAGTCACACTTTTTATAAAAAAAAATATGACAATCACTAGCCACGATATAAAAGTGTGGCCAAATATTACTAACCGTCATAATAGGTTTTTAATGATGTGGTTAAATGATGATTCATATAAACCACTTAAAGAGTATTATTTATTTAGTCACTTATAAGTTTTTTTATGTGGCTAAAAATTATCAACTGTGACTGTAAAAAAAATGTGGCTATACTTATTCTATAATCACACTTTAATTACTTACGTGTCCAACCTTTTCACTCCTTATCCCCTACATTTCTCCTTCCCCAACCATGTTCTCTGTTTCAACAAAGCTACCCAGTCTCTCTTTCACCAAAAACCCTAATCCCTAAATTCCAGTTTCACCCAAAATTCAATATAATAAGCCATTTATTCGATGCGATATAACAAGGTCTAAATGAACATATGCCAATCGGAGAAAAGGAAGCTTAAATCAATGTAACATATTAAACCATTTATCCGAGGTCCGTTTCGAGGTGTCCGAATGGTGGTAATTCGGTTGTTGTTGTTTCTGGAGGTGGTGATAGTGTGAATTTGTTCTAAGAGGCGTGGGAGGTCTGTGTCTAAGAGAAATTACGGTGATGATGTTGGTAGTGCAGCAAGGGTTGTTTCGGATAGTGATAGTGATTGAGGAATAGGCGGTCTATTTCGGTTGTTCAGCATCAGATTAGTGGCTCCGAGGTATAATTTGATACTTAATTAGTTAATTGTATTCTGTTGCCATGTTTGTAGAGTGTTTACATGAAGTGTTAGTGAAATTAAGTGTGTTTGTTTAGTGCTTTTGGTTTATTGATTAAGAATAATGCTAAGTTTATAAGAGAATTTTAGTACTACATTACCAAATCAGTAAAACCATTAAAGAGGTTTCAATTTCACAACACACTAATAACCCACACCTATAGTACACACAAATGAATCAAAAAACATGGTTCTATATAGCTAGTGATAGTAAGAAATCTTATACAAAAATCATTTCCACATCTTGTGCTTTCCAAACATGCCCCCCTTGTGCCTTCCAAACTTCCCATGCTTCCATCTGTTCCCAAAAGTTTTATGTTTTCTCTCTTAACGGGTCAAATGGATAAATTTAAATTCTAAAAAAATAGCTGAAATGGAACTGATTAAACGAGTAACTCTATAAAAAATAGTTAAAATGATGCGGGTCAAATGATACAGGGAAATAGGTACTTTTAGCTTGACCAAGTTGATGTGTTTTACGTTTTATCTCTTAACGGGTCAAATGGATAAATTTTTTAAAAAAATAGCTGAAATGGAACTGGTTATACGAGTAGGCTTTCTTACTATCACTAGCTACATATGGTGATTATCTACATGCTGGTTAATTATCCGCCTACTGGCTATCCTCCAGCAGGCTATCCTGGACCCTCTGCTTCACATTATCCAGGTTTGTTTTTTAAGAGCTTCGTATGTCTTGTCACAAATATCATTGTTTTTAAGCATAATTAAGCCTTAATACCATACGCAAATTATACAGGGAAATAGGTACTTTTAGCTTGACCAAGTTGATGCATTTTATGTTTTATCTCTTAACGGGTCATAAGGATAAATTTAAAAAAAATAGCTGAAATGGAACTGGTTAAACGAGTAGGCTCTATAAAATAATAGTTAAAATGATGCGGGTCAAATGATACAGGGAAATAGTTACTTTTAGCTTGACCAAGTTGATGCGTTTTATGTTTTATCTCTTAACGGGTCAAATGGATAAATTTTTTAAAAAAATAGTTGAAATGGAACTGGTTAAACGAGTAGGCTCTATAAAAATAGTTAAAGTGATGCGGGTCAAACAAATCGAAAGTTGTGAAAGCTTTTTTTAGCACACATTACATCGTAATTTGTTTATAGAAGGTTATTATTATTATTATTATTATTATTATTATTATTATTATTATTATTATTATTACTATGGTATAGGTTTGTAATAACATCTATTTACGATGAGCATTATTCTGGGTCAAATGGGTCAACAAATGGGTAATATATTATAATTTTCATCACTTTTGCAAGTTTTGCTGCTTCACGACTCACGAGGTACATGGTTTCCGACAACCGTAAAAGAACATGCATGCAGAATCCATATATAAAAACTAAATAATATAACAGGTACGTGTACGCAGTTTATTCGCATGCCGGTCTGCAGCCTATTCGCAGCCGGTCTGCAGCTTATTTGCAGCCTGTTCGGAGCTGGTACGCAGGCCTGTTCGCCTACATTTCATACTCTTTGTGAATAATTAATGTCAGTACTACCCTACATTTGATACTCTTTGTGAATAATTAATGTGTCAATCATGATTTCAAAAACAATATTATCAAAATAATTATATTTTTTATGAATACAACGGTTTAACACAAACCGGATTAACTATGCAGCATCCAATAGCATCAAAGGATTGGCAACCCTTATCATCAAGCAGTGGTGCAGCTTCAATAGGGCTTTTACAAGTTATGAAATCTATGGTGAGAAATATGCAACTTAAGTAATCATAAAGGTCGCTCTCAGTCTATTTGCATTATCCGGTCTATATTGTCCTTGCCAGAGGTGAATTGCAGATAATACTAATTCTATTTATCCAGAAAAAACATATTTTGTTTAAAATTCGTTCCTTTCTCGTTCTTCCCTTTCAAACTAGATTGTACCCATTTCCATACTAAACGCCAAACGCCACCTAAAATTATCTGTTCTTATATATTCAGGTGATTACCCTAGATATCTAGCGTTAGAGAGACGGTTCCAGCCAGTTAAGGTACCTGAGCCTTCTTTCTTTGTTTATAGTTAAGTGATAACGTTGGTGGGTTGGGCATGTTGGGTAAGAGGTCGAAAGCAGGGCTGGCAAGTCGTGTTTGGTTTAGGTCGGTAGGTTTGTATAACCCAAATCCACCTCCCACTTGAGTAGTTAATCTTGTCGAAAAGGCGAACTCTAAACTGGTTAAATGGTTTAGCTTTGTGGAACCATTTACAATCCGTTTGTATGGCTAGTGTCATTGGCATACTGATATCCTTTTGTAATTTATAGTGAGATACCAAACTCAACCCGGTAGCTTGGTTTAATAAGCGTGAAGCACTAAGCCGTTTAGGTCCTAAAAGCAAAAGCGAGAGCTATATCTTAATTTTTATCGAAACCCAAAAGATATAGTTGACCAAACTCAGCTATATCTTATTTTATTTTCTCACGTATCTATGTCAAATTAAAACCGAAAGGATGAATTTGGGCATTTAAAATTGTTTTTTTTTTTTGTTTTCCAGAAAGGGCCTCAATTTTTTTCCGGCTTTGGGCCTCCAAATAGGTTGAGCCGACCCTATTGGTAAGACGGTGAATATACTGGTGATGCATACTGATTCATTTTGGTTATAACGTTGATTTGCAACTTTACATTTTTTTGAGCAGATTCATTAAAATTGTGTATCAAAGTTACGAAGTAGCAGATAGATCAACTAAAGTTAAAGGAATATAATTGCATGCATAGAAAGTTTGACTAAACCAGAGTTTAATGAGATGTTTACCAGCTGTTTCCAAAGTTTAGACTGTCGTGAGTGCTACTATTTTTGAAGTTGAAGTTTGGATGCATTTTGATGATGAAAGATGTGTTTGCTTTGAATATTGGTTTTTAGGTGAAACAAGATGAACAAACAAAAGTGTTGGCTTATATAACTGTCCCAAAGAAGCTTTGTAATAGTTGTTGGAATGGCTGGACTGCTTGATTATTTATTTATATAACATCATTTTTTCATATTTCCATATCATACTCACTAGTTTGTTTGCATACCAACGTGTGTGAGATATCACCAGTTTATGCTGGACTTTGTTTATACACGCCCAATTACTAAATTTGGGTCTTAAGTTTTTTGTTTTTATTGTATATATATAATATATAAATAACTTCTATATATTGTGTTTTTATGCCATATAAGATTCATAGAGATTATACATGTAATCTCTTTTTTCAAATTTATTTATATTTCAGTTTGGTTCGTATCATAAAAACTTCCCCCTCAAATGATACACTCAGTTAAAAAAAATACACTATTTAAAATAAACGTATAAAAATCTAAATAAAAAAGATTATATTATGTCTTAAGGGACCATATTGGGCCTTAATTGATTACAATGAACAATGGTCCCTAATTGATTACAACGAACAATACTAGGTTGAATATGTCTTAATAGACTATATTGGGCCTTAATGGATCATAACGACGTCGTATATTGTATTTGTGTTAAAAGACCATATTGGGCCTTAATGGATTAAAATAGACAATAGTAGAGAATACATGTCTTAATGAACCATATTAGGCCTTAATGGATCAAAGTGGACAATAGTAGATGGCACATGTGTTAATGGACCATATTGGGCTTTAATGGATAATAGTAAAACATACATGCTTTAATGGACCATATTAGGTCTTAATAGATCAAAACATGTCTTAGTTTACCATATTGGGCCTTAATGGATCAAAAGTGACAATAATAGATCATACATGTCAATATGGACCTTATTGAGCCAAGTGTTAATTGACTATATTGGTCCTTAATGGATCACAATGGATAATTGTATATCGTACATGTGTTAATAGACCATATTCGGCCTTAATGAATCACAATGAACAATAGTAGATCATACATGTGTTAATGGACCATAGTGGGCTTTAATGGATCACAATGGACACTAGTAGATCGTAAATGTGTTAATGGACCGTATTGGTCCTTAATGGATCACAATGGATAATTGTAGATCGTATATGTGTTAATGGACCATATTGGGCCTTAATGGATCACAATGGACAATACTAGATCTTACATGTGTTAATGGACCTTATTGAGCTTTAGTGGATCACAATGGACACTAATAGATCATACATGTGTTAATGGACCATAGTGGGCTTTAATGGATCACAATGGACACTAGTAGATCGTAAATGTGTTAATGGACGGTATTGGTCCTTAATGGATCACAATGGATAATTGTAGATCATGTACTAGGCCTTAATGGATCACAATAGATAATCGTAGATCATATATGTCTTAATGGACCTTATTGGTCCTAACTAGATCACAATGGACAGTCGTATATTGTATTTGTGTTAAAAGACCATATTGGGCCTTAATGGATTAAAATAGACAATAGTAGAGAATACATGTCTTAATGAACCATATTAGGCCTTAATGGATCAAAGTGGACAATAGTAGATGGCACATGTGTTAATGGACCATATTGGGCTTTAATGGATCACAATGGATAATAGTAGATCACACATTTGTAAATGGACCATATTGGGCTTTAATTCATCACAACGGATAATTGTAGGTCATATATGTCTTATTGGACCTTATTGGGCGCGTAAAAGCGTAAAAGCGACAAAGTTTAAAACAAGGTCAGGGGCGGACCCACATAGAGTGGGTCGGGGTCCCCGGACCCCAATGTTTTTTAAAAAATTAGTAGATTTCGTATACTAAATTGTATAAGGACCCCATAGATACAATTAGGTGGACACCATAAAAAGAAAAGGAAGCCTGATGTAGTGGTAAATCCCTCTCTTTACCAACAAGAGGTCATGGGTTCAATTCTTATATAACTCATTTTTTCTGTTTTTTTAATGTAGTTCAAACCTCGTTATGACCCGACCCGAACGCGGACTGGCCCAAAAATTTTAACGTTTTGTTATGAAAATTTTGAGCACCAAAAAAAATGGACCCCATTGAAATTTTTTTTTGGATCCGCCACTGAACAAGGCGCGAAACGCAAAAGCGACGGGCTTTTCGGACTCAGGCGTAAGCTAATTATATATTTTTTATATATCCCACATATAATATTATAGGTTTTTAGCTTTCCCTTCCTAATATACAACTACAAGCAAGATTTTAGCAGCATGTAGAAACCAAAAAATCATATGTATAACAGTTAGATGCATAAAAACGTCTTGGATATGAAAGTGCGCCCCTCCGGCCAATAAAGACCAAAAAATCAAATTCCTCGCCCAACTTTTCCCTCTTCCTCAAAAACTCAAATTCCCCTCTCATCTCCCCTTTTCCCTCCTAACCTGATCAACCCTCTTCCTCAAAAACCCAAATTCCCCTCTTATCTCCTCCTTCCCTCTTAACCCTCTTAACCTAATTGAATCTTCATGTCCGCACAAAATTCAAGAACTCAAACTACTCGATGGCTACTCTACGATGGTCGACGCCGTCAAATCCTATGGCTCAAACCCACTTCCTCTGTGCGCCGACGGATATCTTCGGTTTTTCAACTCATTAGAGATGGTGCCCCATAAGATCCCAACAAGAGATTCTGATTTCATAATATCTTCCCCAAAAAACGTTGATCGATTCAAGACTTTTTAGGGTTTTTAGGATCTTCCCCAAATCCGTATATATAGGTTTTGAATGGATATCAAATCAGAAGGTAAAAGTGTTCTTCATTTCGTTTTTTGACAGACAGTGTCATTGGTTTTCGTTTTCTACATCAAATTACTAGTTGACAATTATGTAACTTTGCACTTTATTTTTCAGAATTTGGGTTTATTCTACCTAATCTGTATGTCATCGTTTTCTTTCAGTTGATGTGAAAGTAATTTTTCAAGGAGTATACAATTCTAACATCAACAAACTTCACCCAGAAATTTGATGCCACACAACAAACATTATCTATTTATTATTTTTATGTATAAATATTTCTCTTTTTGTTATAAGTAGGGGTGCAAACGAGTCGATTTGATGGTTGGGTTATATTTAATTATAAGTAAACAATGTTGACGTTAATGGTTGTTTTTGAAGGTTGGTTTGTTTGTCTCAACACTTTTCAAGCCCTTACTTAATTTGGCCTACCACAATCACAACTAAGACTATGGGGTGTGGAGGGGTTTGGGTTGTGGGCATTGCTTGACACGTGGCTAGGGTGTGATCCACAAAGTAATACTCAAAAACTAGGGGTGTGGTATGGCGTGGCCAGCCATGTGGAGATCGAACCAGCCAACCAAAGTCGTTTGGCAACAGCTACCCCAACGGCTAGATTGAACCAGCCAACCAAAGCAGCCACGTCACCCCAGCCCCCCGCCCCATGCCAGGCACAATCCCCACGCCAAAGTGGCAACGCCTACCCGGGGTGGAGCAGCCGGCGTTGAACCCAAACTGCCGCCCAACCCACGCCCCACACTCCACACCCCACGGTCTAATAACACTGATCAAGTGGAAGCTTTCTGTAGCTTAACAACTATAGTTATATCGAATCTAAATAATAATATTTAGTCTACTTATAGCTTCCTTTAACTGGAAGCTTTAGCATCTAGCATATGTTGTTGGTAAAAGTATTTGATTGAATTACATATTTCAATATGTATGCTTTGCTGGATCTGTTTGATTGCTTAATAATTAAATAGAGTAATTAGACCTTGAATGGTTTTTATTTAGTTTTGGTCATCATTGAACGAAGGATCTTTATTTTATATACTTTGTTTGGTCATCATTTCTCAAATGTGTTTCTCTTTTAAGTGCTATAATAAATAATGAGGTTGTTTAGATTATTTAGTACATCTATGGTTACATCTACTTATATTTTCCATTTCTACTCATATGCAAAATAGATTGTTTGGAACCACAATTGTTATTTTAATGTCGTTTCGTTTGTATATATATGCAATGTAAAGAACATAACAGAGATTCATATGCATAGAACTTATTACATCTACAGTTACACCAACTTAACACACATAAGTCGACTTTCACAGCTACTTTCATTTTTTATTTATACTCCTGCGAAATAAATCAACTGGAACAACAATTTGTGTTTTATTAGTGGCGTTTTTTTGTATACATGCGATGCAAAGAATGTAACGGAGATTCGTACATGTAGAACTGTTCGTATATGTATTATCAATTCAGTGAATTAATACATTCATTGCAGGTTCTACCAAAAGCTGCTTAATATGTTGAATCTACCAGCTGATATGGAAAAGAGGAAGCATAAGCTCAAGCGTCTTGTTCAATCTCCAGTTCTTTCTTCATGGTATCGCATAAGCTCAAGCGTCTTGTTCAATCTCTAGTTCTTTCTTCATGGTATCACTATGTTGAATCTAGCAGCTAATGTTTTTCTTTTTATTATCAGAACTGATGACCTATATAATTTTATTTTGTTGGCAATCCAGTAGTGAACTAAATCATTAATGATATAATCCTTGAGATTTAGAAACAAAGCTCGAACCGAGCCATGCTCCAGCCTAGTCGAGCTCTAGCTCAGCTTGTTTGCTCCCTTAGTTTTAAGTTATGGTTAGAGTGATACAAAGTATATTTTTATGTCAAAGTTTCCATCAATGACTGGTCTCCAAGATATTGTTTATATAGTAATTTATTTCGAGTCTTAAAACACTACTAGAATACCTTGTCGTGTTGAGTTTACTTATCACTATTAATTAATTTAGTTTATTGTTGTCTCAGATTCTATCATGGTTGAGAATTGGGATTATCAGGATATTCAACTGCATAAACCACCCTGTTCTTGTAAGAAGGAAAATGACATCTTTTGTATGTTAACATTTAACTGAAATCGAAAGTTGATATATGCTGGTATTTTGGCAGGACACTATTCCAGTAGTTGTAATAGAAATCAAAGTTGATGAGATATAATGGCGATGATAGTGCGATATAACCAAAACAGCATCAGGCTACACCATCTTTCTGGTATGTGACAGTATCTAGAAAATAGTCAAAATATACAAGATATAATACGGACCGCGTCTTTGACTAGAAGGTTTTCAGGTGGTTGAGGAGCTCTTCAAGGTTCCTCACCTATTTGAAGATTGAAGTGGTTACGGAGGGCGGTGTGGTGACGGTGTTTGATGTGGAACTGGTGGTTCAGCTGTGGAAGCATTCGAAGGAGTTGTTAGGGTTCAAATCAGCACATGTGAATAAGCAGGTAACAATAATATTGAGTATGTGAATGGTTTGTTGTTTTGGTTATGGAGTGTTGAGATGTGTTTGGTGATAACTGGTTATGGTGTTGTAGTTCGGTTTATGGTGAATTTGATTCAAATGTTCATTTCTTCAACTGAAACTGAACCATAAATTGAATGCAAAGTGCGGCTGAGAGGGTGCAGTGCAGATGGTGTGCTGGGCTACCCTTCAGCACATAGGTCCACGCTTTTGATTTACACATTCTAAACAATATGGATATTTTCTTTTGGATACACCCTACACAAGAAGTTCTTAGTGTTGATGAAAAGTTGGATCATTAGTTTTTTTTAATCTTTTTTGTCATTTTAATTATCAATAACGTACTCATTAAAGTAATATGTGCATAGCCGGGTGTTTCTTTTTTCGGGGTTGGAAGTAGTATAAGGTAACGAAAGCATTGCATCAATAACCATTTGTTTAGTGTCTGATGATCTGATATGTTATCATAAGATGTCATCTTAATTCATAAAAATGTTTAAAAAGCATTGTTTTTTCCCATGTGATGTGATACTTGGTCCTAAAGATCTAAATCGCCAGGTTGGTTTGTTTAAATTACAATAATATATATAAATATTTTATGATGTTCTTGCCATAGTTTCAACTTTTGATTATGTCCTCGTTTTATCATTAAAAATTCTGCTTTTTCAGTGATATTGGTTGATCATACGACATGAGAAATAGCCACCGGTTACAAGTTTACTCACCACCACAACTCAACAACAGCAAGGTGGCCAACAACCCATGGATGTAAATTTGCAGCACTTTCAAGTCCAAATTTAGTGAGTATATGGACTAGAAGAAAACATCTTAGAAATAGTTCTTAGTTTATGTGTATAGTCGTTTCCCAGTTTGTAACTTTTGTAGATAGGTTTTGATGATAAGTTTATGTTGTTAATTAGTATTTAAACCGAAAACTTATGTATGTATTTGGGTTTATTGTTAATATCATTTGTTTTTTTATATTTTCTCATGTTTATAGCAGTTTTTTTATTTTACAAAAAATGAATATAAAATAAATAATTACACAAAAATGGCCATATAAAATCATAATAGATATGTGTGACTAAAGGTTAGACAATAGCCACACTTCAAATTATAAAATTTTGTGACTGTAAATAACAATTAGCTACACCATAGTCACTTTGTTTCTTGTTTGTGTGATGGAATTATACCAAACGTCATGGAAAAAGAAGTTACGTGTGACCGAAGGTTAAATAATAGCCACATTTAAAAATACAAAATTTCGTGTGATTATAAATAACCATTAGCCACACCATAGTCACTTTGTTTTTTGTTTGTGTGACGAAATGATACTAAACGTCATGGAAAAATAAATATGTGACCAAAGGTTAGACAATAGCCACATTTAAAATTACAAAGTTTCATGTGACTTTACATAATCATTAGTCACACCATCGCCATTTTGGTTATTTTGGTATGACGAAATATTAGCAAACGCCATGGGTAAAAAGTATTAAGTGTGACCAAAGACTACACAATAGCCACACTTAAAATAAAAAAAAAATCATGTGGCTTTAAATAACTTTTAGCCACACCATCCTTATTTTGTTTTTTTATGTGACGGAATGATAGCATGCGTAATGCACAAAATGAATATGTGTGGCTAAAGGTTAGATGATAGCTACACTTAAAATTATAAAGTTTCATGTGGCTTTACATAAGCATTAGCCACATTATCGTTACTTTGTTTTTTATGTGACGGAATGATAGCAAACGTCATGAGAAAAGTAAATTATATGTCACCAAATGTTAGCCATTAGACACACTTAAAAGCACAAAATTTCATGTGGCTTTACAAGCATTAGCCACACTATCGTCAATTTTTTTTGTGTGACGAATTGATAGGAAAGGTCATATGAAAAAAAATTGTATGACCAAAGGTTAAACAATAGCCACACTTAAAATTATAAAACTTTATGTGTGACTAAAGGGTAGACAATAGTCACATTTAAAATTACAAAGTTGTTTTGTGTGTCTAGAAATAGTTTTTCGCCACACTTATAGTAAACTCATGGGACTAAATAATAACAAGGCCACACTTACAGTGAGTTCATGTGGCCATTACTACCATTTAGTCACACATAATGAATGGAATGTTTGATTACAACAACTCTTTTTGCCACATTTATTTTAATTGATGTGGCTAAAACAAATTTTTAAGTGACTACATAATAGAAAGGACCACACTTACAATAAATTCATGTGGCTGTTGCTACCCTTTAGTAACACTTATTGTACAAAATGTCTAATTCTAGTAAGAAATAATGGTACCCGTTAGCCACACTTTTAAGTTGCTACGGCCACTAAACATGAATGTGGCCATATGATACGTACGATGACTCGACCTTTGGTCACACGTGAGTTGAAAAAAAAAAGTGTGGCAAAAGGCGTATGGTCACACTTTTTTTGTGTGGCCGTAAGCCTTTTTTGACGTAGTGCTAGGAAGTCGGTTGAACCGAACGGTTAGGAATCTAGGGTTCGTTTGTTTTGATTCCGGGGTTATAGTGCGAATTAGTTTGATTTGGTTGTTTTGGTTATTACACGATTCGGGGAATCGGGGTTGTTAAGAATATATTGAAACCAAAAGAAAGTTTATTAGAAAGTGAAGATTATTCGGCAGGAAGATATGTCAGGAGCGACCGGGCAAAGTACGATAAATGGAAATTCTCTTTCCCAGTTTCAGTGTCCGATTCTGAAACCAACAAACTATACGGTTTGGGCTATTCGTATCAAGACGATTCTTGAAGCGAATGGTTTGTGGGAAACGATTGAACCGGCAGAAAATGCAACCGTAGACACGAAGAAAGATAAGTCTGCCATTGCATATTTGTTTCAAGCAATACCAGAGGACGTTGTATTGCAAGTTGCAAGTTGTAAGACTGCAAAGGAGATTTGGGAAAATCTAAGGATTAGACACGTTGGCGTAGATCGGGTACAAAAGGCGCGTATGCACACGCTAATGTCAGAATTTGAGATGTTGCAAATGAAGGATGACGACACTATTGATTCATTCACCGCAAAGATCAATAGTATCGTTACCCGAGCAACAGAAGTAGGATCGACTATGAGTCAACCGACTCTAGTACGCAAACTCCTAAATGGCGTACCGGATAGGTTTACTCAAATCGTTGCCTCTATGGAACAATACTCCGATATAGAAACCATGACGCTACAAGAAGCAATCGGAAGGTTAAAGACATATGAAGAACGTCTCAAGTTAAAGAAAGGAAATCAAGGGGAAAGCCAAGATAGGCTTATGTTTACACATCAGGATAACAACAGAGGAAGGCAATTTGGAAACCGCGGTCGTGGTAGGTTTAACCAGACGCGTGGAAATTGGCGAAACAACGGAAATAGGCAAAGTCCCAGAAACGAAGGATCTACATCAAGGCCTAGAAATGGAAATTCAAGAAACTGGAGGAAGTTTGCAAGAACCGACTTAAGTAAGATCCAATGTTTTAAGTGTCAAAAGTTTGGACACTACAGGAAGGATTGTTCTGAGAAAGACGAAGTGCAAGAGCATTCAAACCTCGTCGAGGAAGACGAAGCACCCGTATTGTTAATGACAATACAAGAAGAAAATGTTCAAGAAAGGGCTCTGCTAAACGAGGAACAGATAAAACCAGCAAGTTATGCCTCAGGAGATGAAAATCTATGGTACTTAGACAACGGGGCCAGCAACCACATGACAGGAGTGCGAAGTCACTTCAGGGAATTAGATGAAACGGTGACAGGGCAAGTACGTTTTGGTGATGGGTCACACGTAGAAATTAAAGGCAAAGGTTCAATACTACTGGAATGTATGAATCAAGAATAAAAGATTGTTTCACAAGTATACTACATTCCAAGTCTGAAGACCAATATATTGAGCCTCGGACAACTTACAGAAACTGGTTGCAAAGTGGTTATGGACGGAGACTTACTGACTATCCGAGATCGAAACAGAAAGCTACTAATGCGAGTCAAAAGATTGAAGAACAGGCTGTACAAGGTCAAACTGAAGACAGGAAAACCAATCTGCTTACTATCAAAGACGGAAGACATAGCATGGTTATGGCACGCGAGGTTAGGCCATTTACACTTCGACGCTATTAAAGAAATGACTCGTAAGAACTTGGTACATGGAGTTCCCCAAATAAGTCATGCTAGTCAAGTCTGTGACGCATGCTTATTAGGAAAGCATAGTAGGGCACCATTTCCAAATCAGGCAAAGTTCAGATCCTTAAAACCTCTGGACTTAGTCTATGGAGATTTGTGTGGTCCTATAACTCCACCAACACATGCTGGGAAGAAGTATATATTCTTACTTGTAGACGACTGTACTCGCTACATGTGGGCATATTTACTAACTTCCAAGGATCAAGCATTCGAAACATTCAAGGAGTTCAAAGAAAAGGTGGAAAAGGAAGCGCAGACCAAGTTAAAGATGTTAAGGACGGATAGAGGAGGTGAATTCACATCGGCTGAATTCAACAAGTACTGCAAAACAAATGGCATAGCAAGACAGCTTACAGCACCATACTCCCCACAGCAAAATGGAGTAGTAGAAAGGCGAAACAGGACGATGTTATCCACTACTCGCAGTATGTTAAAGGCAATGAACATGCCACAGAACTTTTGGGGTGAAGCAGTACGACACGCGATATACGTACTAAACAGGGTTCCGACAAAAGCCCTGGTGAATAAGACACCATATGAAGCACTGAAAGGAAGGAAGCCAAATCTAGAACATTTGAAAGTCTTTGGCTGCACTGCTTACGCTAAGGTACTACCACTTCAACAAAAGAAGTTAGATGATAGAAGCGCACCTATGGTTTATCTTGGAATAGAAGAAGGATCAAAGGCGTATAGATTATATGATCCAGCAAAGAACAAGATATGTGTCAGTAGAGATGTAAAGTTCATGGAAGGTCAACCATGGAACTGGGATAGTTATATGGAAACGGTAGATTCAGGGAATCCCGAATGGACGAACTTTGTCATTCATGAAGATGACATACCACCAGAGTTAGAAGAAAATGAGCCAAGTAGTCCAGGCAGTAGCGGACCAGGCAGTAGCGGGCCACATCATGACGATTCAGGAGTAGATCAGACAGAAGAACAAGACTCCTATGTAACCCCGCCAGCATATTCATACAATCAGAACTCAGCAGGAAATTCAAGCAACATACAAAATGGAGGTCCATCCACTTCTGAAAGTACAACAGGAAATATCAGCAATACTCCAGTAAGACTAAGAAGTCTCGAAGAACTGTATGACGAAACAGAAGAAATTCAGTTAGATCCACATGAATTATTACTCGCTGAAGAAGAACCAAGGAATTACAAGGAAGCATCTAGTGACAGAAAGTGGATTGAAGCAATGAAGGCTGAGTTAGACTCGATAAACAAGAATAACACTTGGAGCTTGACGGAATTGCCAAGAGATCACAAGGCAATAGGCTTAAAGTGGGTATTCAAGACTAAGAAAGATGCAAATGGAAATATTGTCAGACACAAAGCAAGGCTAGTTGCAAAGGGATATGTTCAGCAACATGGAATAGACTTTGACGAAGTCTTTGCACCAGTAGCACGTATGGAGACGGTACGACTAATGTTGGCTTTAGCAGCATATCAAGGTTGGGAGGTACATCATCTAGATGTGAAATCTGCATTCTTACACGGAGACCTCAAGGAAGAAGTTTATGTATCACAACCAGAAGGATTTATAAAGCCAGGAGATGAAGGAAAAGTTTACAGACTATCAAAAGCACTGTATGGATTGAGACAAGCACCAAGAGCTTGGCATACGAAATTAGATCAAACCCTAAAGTCACTTAACTTCAAGAAGTGCACTTTAGAAAGCGCAATCTATACAAGGACGAATGAAGCCTCTACACTAATAGTTGGAGTCTACGTTGATGACTTGATAGTCACTGGAACATCAAAGAAGGAAATAGACATCTTCAAGTCTCAGATGAAGAACAAGTTTGATATGAGCGATCTAGGATTGCTAGCATACTATCTGGGAATCGAAGTAATTCAAGCAGGGGGTGAGATAGGCATCAAGCAGACAGGATACATCAATAAGATACTCAAAGACGCTGATATGTTATCCTGTAATGACACAAAGACACCCATGACTCCAGGAACTCAACTAACAAAGACTGAAGAAGGAGATCTAGTAGATGCAACACACTACAGAAGCCTGATAGGATCTCTCAGGTACTTATTGCATACAAGACCAGATCTATGTTACCCAGTCAGTCTACTTAGTAGATTCATGCAAGAACCAAAGGAGCAACACCTGAAAGCAGTAAAGCAAATACTACGTTACATCAAAGGAACTAAAGAGCATGGAATCATTTACAAAAGACAAGGAGGATGTAAGATCACAGGTTATAGCGATAGTAGTTTTGGAGTTAATACAGACAAAGGAAAAGGAACAACTGGTCTGGTATTCTACTTTGGAGAATCACCTATAACCTGGTGTACACAAAAGCAACAAACAGTGGCACTCTCATCATGCGAATCAGAATTTATGGCAGCCACTGCAGCAGCATGTCAAGCACTATGGCTTAAAAGACTGTTAAGTGAAATCACAGGCTGGAAGGAAGAAAAGATAACACTCAGAGTTGATAACGTTTCAGCAATAGCACTCATGAGAAATCCAGTCTTTCACGGAAGAAGCAAGCACATTGACACACGCTATCACTTCATAAGAGAATGCGTGGAAAACGAAGATATCACTGTGGAGCACATAAGTGGAGAACTACAACGGGCAGATATACTAACAAAGGCACTAGCAAGGATCAAGTTTGCTACAATGAGGGAACTGCTCGGAATTCAAGATTTAAAGCAACTCATGGATGTTCGAGATTAAGGGGGTGAATGAAACCGAGTTAATCTCTTAAATCCATAAGTTAGTTAGTTTAGAATAGATAGATTAGTTTTATATTAAAGTGGCGGTTACAAGCAGTTATGAAACTAAGGGACCAAAGTTGACAAAGGGAAACTTGTTAACTTCCCTCACTTAGCGAAAAGGTGTGTCCCCTCACACACACCCTCTCGGATCGACATCAAGGAAAGGAGAAGAAGACGCGACGGTTCGAGATGGATGGCTGGAAATCAACATGCCTCTTCATGATCAATCTCAACCGCACAATCCTAGAGACATACCCTTTCACGAAGAGTTGTGTCTATTCATTCGTGCCTCTTAGAAACTATAAATAGAGATAGTTAGTTTCATTTGTAATTGTTCATTACTCTCGAAATCATTGTATATACTCTTATTCGATTGTTATAAAGTTGTTATTATTCAAGTTATTCACGCTCGTTAGAGATCAAGATCCAAGTTCGGGCCAACATGTGGAACAATACTATGTCTGGTGAAAGCTCAGCCGCCATGGCTTTACGTCTTCTATGAGTGATGTATTTTTTTTATGAACATTGTTATGGAAGATATTTAATAGCCTTCCTTCCGCAAGATTTGGTTTTAAAGTTTATCCGATACTTTAGTTTTGATTTAGATCTTACAGAATTTTCGGTTTAGGATATAGATTTTTTTTTTCTAATAATTTACTATAAGGTTATTGTATCAGGGTAACTAAACCGATTCTAATTGGTTCTGTTGATTTTATTCTTATTAGAAAATAACAATCAAATTATAAGGGATAACATCAAATATATTAATTCGGATATCCTTGACTAATTTAAATCCCCTCTCATAATCATAAATCCCCTCAAAGCTAGCCAATACTGATTCATGTAGTCGTTTGTAACCAGGATGATCACCATCATTGTCTCCATTTGCATGGCCCCTGTTACACAGGGATGGATCTAGGTCACTTTTGTGGGTTCCCAGTAACCCATTCGGTTTAGAAAAATGGAAAAAATTAGTGAGAACCTCGTATTAATTGGAAATAAATAGTGAGAATCCGCTAGGACCGCCAAAGACCACCGTGGTCCAGTTGTCTTACTTACCTCATGAGCCGTTTGTTGGTGCGGGATTATGATGACGCTTACACTTGTTGTATTGTGTATAAGGTTCAGGATCATATACAAACATGTATCTATTGATGTGGAATTACTTAATCCATGCGGGTCAAAAGTAGCGGGTTGTTTATGTAATTAATAGAGAGTTAGTTTAAGTTGTAAATAGATTAAGTATACAAGTGCGGGGACCAGAAGTGAAGTGACGAAGTGAAAGTTTATAACCTACATCTAAGGGAATCGACATTCCCTGGAGACGTGACTCTTCAAAGAAGGCGGCAAACATCAAGATCTTCAAGAGACGCATCGTTTCATCAAGAAAACACAACTGTTCGGACGCACCTCTTCGATATGTATAAATAGGGTTAGGATTTTCATTTGTAAACACAACTCTCAGTCATTCTGTACAATCACATTCACTCAGGTTCAATTGAATTCTTGTTGTTTATTCTATTTGTTGTTTCATCTTTATTTTCGTATCAAGTTCATAGATTGGGACCAAAAATTGGCATTAGAGCCTAGGGTTCAAATCTGATACGTTTTCAATTCGTTCTTCAACCCGTGAATCAGAAATCAAATCGATTCAGAAGGAAATCAATTCAGGCAGCAATTCGATTCAGTAAAATCAAATCAGTATTGAAGAAGGAGAAGCAAATCGATTCAGTATAACATCGATTCAGAACTAGAAAGCCACGAGGAAGGATCGAACAGAAGAAACCAAATCAATTTTAGTCAATTAAGTACCAATGGATTAAATCTTAATCGGTTCAGAAATCTTGAAGCCAAATCATCAACATCAAACTGTTTCAGTAATATCGATTTGGATATATATCGATTCAGTCAAGAAGATCAAGAGAGAAACGATTTCCAAATCCATAAATCGATTCAGTGCAAACCAATTCGGAGTAAATTGATTCAGACGTGAAAGTCAAGAAGCCAGGAGAAGAAAATCAATTTTAGAAGCAAAATTTTATCAGAAGCAAAGAAAGCGAGAAGGCTGGTTTGTTCACTAAAAAAGGTTGAAGACCTATTTTGTTTCTGCAAATACAAAACAAACACTGCAAGAAAAAAAAAATCATTATATTCAAGAAAGGTGATTTCAAGTAAACGTCAAAAGCCTTATAGATCAGAATTACAAGTGGAGAATTTGCAAAATTCCAGGTTATACTTTATTATTCTGGAATTTCAATTTAAAGAATTACTATAGATTTTTAGTAAATTAGTTTAGTGATCCCCGTTAGAATCACTATTGGTTTAGAAGAAAACCTAAGTCACGATGTCAGAAAAATCATCGTTAGATACAAACAATAGTGCTACTATACCACACAAGCATATAGGATCCTTGACACATTTCCAATACCCCATTCTGACATCTACAAACTATACCATATGGGCTATCCATATTAAAACCATACTTGAAGCAAACGGGCTATGGGAAATGATAGAACCAAGTGCTGGTACGCAACTTGATGTCAAGAAAGAAAAAGCCGCAATTGCGTACTTGTTTCAAGCACTATCAGAGGATATCGTATTACAAGTTGTAAGTTATAAGAGCGCAAAAGAAATTTGGGAAGCTTTGAAGGTTAGATATATTGGTGTAGACCGGGTGCAGAAGGCACGCCTACACACTCTCTAATCAGTATTTGAGATGCTATAAATGAATGACGAAGATACAATTGATTCCTTCACCGCAAAATTGACAAGTATTGTTACGAGGGCAAACGGCTTAGGATCAACATTTGATCAACCAACCCTAGTGCGGAAACTTTTAAACTCCGTGCCAGATAGATTCATTCAGATTATTGCATCTATTGAACAATACTCAGATTTAGACACTATGACTCTTGACGAAGCAATTGGAAGATTAAAAACCTTCGAAGAAAGAATCAAGTGTAAGAAAGGAATCCTTGGAGATAGCCAAGACAAACTCTTGTTCACACATCACGACAACAATTTTGGTCATGGTAGACACTCTGGAAATCGTGGACAAGGAATACTTAATCAGTCACGAGGCCGAGGCTGTGGCAGGTTTAGACAAGAAGAAAGAGAAAATGACATGTCACACGATAATAATCATGATTATGATAGACGGAAGAGATATCCAAGATTCGTGTCTGACATATGTAAGGTAAGGTGCTATAATTGCAATTATTATGGACACTTTGCCTCAGATTGTCCTAAACCAAACCAAAGAAAAGAAGAAGCAACCTTAATTTGATCCAAGTGTCTATCTTCCGCCACCTCCAGCTGCTACACCTCAACCCATATTCACTACAAGTGACTACTTTCGTATTAAATTAGCGGCTACTCCACTTAAACCTCTATGTGTTACACCTCAAGCCCAACCTCAAAAAGGCAACCAAAATCCTTTCGGAAATCAAACAAATACATCCACGGCCAACTCAAATCAAACTGATGAAAGGTGTGACTGGTCTGTACAATGTGGAAGTGGAAATCAAGGAGGAACTGCGTTTTATGATGAAATTGTCAAGAATGTCAATGATGGTGAATCTTCAGGAAATGATGATAGTTCAGGATATAGTGGCAGTACAGATGAAGATGGCTCAGGTGTGAGTGATTACAGTTCAGAATCGGACGTCAAGGAGGGAATGGATTCTGAAGATGATAGTTTATCGAATGATGCCAAGGAGATGAAATGTCAAAAATCTGACTTAATCAAGAAAGCTGCTGCTGCGTCGAATGACATGGAGAAGTCCTTATCTGAAGATGGATCTCTCTCTTACTAGAATGACACTAAGGATAATGTCGCAGCTTCTACAAGTCAGGTAAAATCTGAAACTCCTAGCATATGTAGTGATTGTGCTGATATGAAACATGAATATGCTAAATTAAAATATGAATCCGAAACGATTCATAGTCACAATCAAAGTTTAGTTATTAAACTGTCAAAATGCAAAGAGGCAAACATGGCCTTAGCTCGCAATGAAAAGGATTTCAAATCAGTAATTGAAACTTTAAAGAAAAGTGTTTCCGAATTGACAAAAACTGTTTTTAACAAACAAATTGGTATTAATAACTACATTAATATCATTGAGGAAACAAAGAAAGAGCTAGCCGTGGCAAAGTGTGAGCATGATGCGATCAAGCTCAAATTGGTGAGTTACTCAAACTCCCGATATGTGCTTGATCACATCATAGACGTTCAAAAGCTGAAAGGGAATGTGAAAGGCATTGGGTATAAGTCGTGTCCGCCTCCTTTGAGACACAACTATACCAGAATGCCCGATGAAGAGGAAATGCCTCGTTTTGAACCAAGTGTGCCTCTTGATTATGAGGAAGTTACTACAAGATTAGGGTTCAAACAGGACAATTCCTCAGGAAACTCATCTGATGGAACAGAAACTTCAACATCTACGAATCAAAGTGCTCCAATTATTGAGGACTATGACTCGTCGGATGATGAATCAGATGTGAATGATGAGGATAAATCTCTTGATGATAGGAAAGGAGTAGAAGTGCCTATTGAGAATCATATTCTGTGTGATCCTCCTACTCCTGCTGTGCACTCAACTGTTAAACAAGAGATAGATCCCATCAAGGAAACTATGTCTACTATTAAAAGTGATAACGTGTTGTATACTTTGGTCGGAGATGTTAAAATTTATTCAGACAACGATTTTCCAATTAAAAATGTCAATCCATTTTCGATTGATAAAATTTTCGAGGATTCTACAAGTAAGTTTTTGGGAAAAGCGATCCCGAGAGTTTCTATAACTCAGTGTGATCCTATTCCAAAAGCTGAAGTTAGAAGACAATTTGAAAATCAAAGATTACTAACAAAGCAACAACCTATCACTTTTAAAGGTAAACAAAAGGAACAACGAGCTCAAAAGCCCAAGACTTCACAACCGAGGGTGGAAACAAAGGGAGCTCGTTACAAGAAAAAGGTTCAGAAGATCAACTTCGTGAAATCCAGAGGGACTGATAAAACTGAAACTTTTGAAAACAAATCCAACACGGATTTTATTAAACAAGTTAAAATTTTGAAAAGAAACAGTCAAAACAATTACACACAGCACACAAACGGTTGTGATGTAGGACCAAGTACCTCAAGATCACGAAGTTCATCATCAAGCTCTTACAGTTATGATACTCCAAGGTTTGTTGAACGGAGATCATGCTTTGAATGCTGTGAGTATGGACACATTATCAAGAACTGTCCATATATCACAAAGGGAAAGGTAAAAGTTGATGCCCCCTGCAGTATCATTTACTACAAAAGATCTGTTTCACCAAAACAGGACCCTCGTCTTGTTAAACAATGAGAAGTGAATCAGAAAAAGAAACAACGAAAAGAAGTTGAAAAGGCGTTAAAACCGGAGGTTGTCCAAACAAAATCTGTTAAATCGGATGTTAAACATGAAAAACAGAAACAAATTTGGAAACCAAAAACGGTAACTGTTTCAAGGGGAGCTCAATCAATTCCAAATCATCAGGAAATCGAAGTCACAATCCTCGATGATGACGGACGACCCAACTAATCTCTAAGTGAGTGTGCAGGATGATCCAGGAGGAACTATTGATAGTCTTAAGATTGTTGATAGTGGAGCATCCATGCACAAGTTGGCGACTTAAGGCTCCGAAACATCGTTACATCTAGGAGTTGTTGCCTTTGGTGGAGAGAATAAAAAGAAAAGAATATGATGGTGAAGGAATGTCTGGTGACAGAAATTAAAAGCTTCAACAAAATGAAAATCATTTCAAAGTTTGATTGTTAAAGGCTTTGATCGGGTCCCAGGATAGATTCAATCAAAATGTACGCACCTGCAGCATGTCTGATGTTCAAAATCAGCAAGATGAACGTGCAGTGTACATTTCTTCGCGGTGTGATTGAAGAAAATGTGTTTGTTGAACAAACCAACCATGTGTGCGGATACCTTGGTGTGGATTGAACAACCGCACACTACTTCTGAAGGAGAAAGACAAAGACCATCGCTGGTGCAATGTGGAAGACCAGCCGGACCCAGAGGTTTATGATCTTTTTGCTGTGAAGAGATTTCTCGGTTAATTGAAGTAGCAACAAAAATCGACTTTGAAGTCCACACCGGGTGGATATCCAGTTTGGGAGAGCACTCAAATTCATGGCAATGCACGAAGCAGTTGCAGGATACCATTTTGAATTTCTAATCTCTCCTATACTTGTCGATATTTTAACTGCTTTATGAATTATTATCATCTCGTACAACACTCTTTGGCCAGACACGTTGATCTCAAATATCACCTCACAAGTGATTGTTTCAATATGAAACTCGTCAATGTTGTCATGGTCCGCACCGATTACCAGCGTGCCAACTCATTTTCCCAAAAATTCTATAAATCATTTCTGATTAAAATTAATTTTGGTAAACAGCATTGAGGTAAAACATGAGTTAACCGACATCGGGAAATCGTTTTTGTAAATACCTTTGTGTTTTTAAAATTTATCATAGTTTGTTGATTTTAGGGGGAATAAATCCAAAATTTAAAAATTCAAAAACATCGAAAAATTTCAAAAACACAAAAACAATAGAAAAACAAAAATGAGTTTCCTGGCGAGAAAAAGAGAAAATGATAGTATGTCAGTGGTGTGTCCAAACCTCTCTAAACTTAAAATGAAAAATGATAAGTAGCTCTATGTAAGATGTATCGGTAGGCTCACAGTCATTTTAATCTGTGTAGGGTGATATAAACCTAAATCAACTAAAGACTGTGTGGGAACCGCTCATTGGCATATGGTCTTGGTACCGAAATTTCGTTTGAGAGATTGCCGAGGTTCTCAGATATGTGGTCTCTATGTTGTTTATCATCTGGGTATCATGGTTGTTTCTTTTACCGAAAAATAACGGAGACGAAGTCTAGATCTTCCATAATACTATACATACGTGTACATATTGCATTCGACCTCAATAAGTGATCAACAATCACATGTCCAATCAAAATAAGTGATAAAATATCACATTTATCTGGGATTCAAGTTCGTCTCTTTGCTGTATGATGTACTGACCTGTTCACGGACTTGCTCATGTGCCCTCATGCATATGAAAATCAAGTTCCTCATAAATAAGTGATTCTGTTACATAGGGCTTGTTTTCAATCAAAATAAGTGAGTCTCTCACATATTTTTTATACGGTCAAACAGATGATAATCGGTATACTCACCGGTAAGATGAACTCTCTTGCTGTCACGGTCCCCGGCCCGGTTTCACCCGTTCCAGGAGCCGCGGGACAGAAATTCTGCGGTATCTGATTTATGCGACAGCGGAAGTCTTTTTATTACAGGATCTTTTCACCGTAAAAATGCTCGTTTAATATATTACACAAAGTTTTAGGGATAAAATCCCATAATTTACAATAAATTGATTTCACACAGAAATCTTTATTTTCCAAAACATGTTTTATTTATTTATTCACAATGAGCCACTTCTCTGAGCTTGTAGTGCTTTACTGCACTTTTCCTGGATCACATAGATCACCTGAAACATGTTGGAAAAAGGTTTTGTCAGCGGGGAAATACTGAGTGAATCATTCTGTTTTCTAAAACAACCCGTTAGTTATAAATTACAATATTAAGAGCGATTACAATGTTTCTGATATCAAACCAACTACCCACAGTATTTGTCACTTGACTATCCATTGGCTAGCCCATTTGTCCAATGGTGTCTGTGACTGTGGTCAGATCACCCCTTGGCCACCCGTTTGTCCAAGTGTGACGGGAAACAAGTAATGTATACAAAACCCCACATACCGGCTGTAATATGGTGATTACAAAGACTTAATCCCTGTAATTATAACTTTGAAAATAATTTGGAGTTTTGTAAAACAGTTGATAAAAAGAGAATGACTCACATTGCAGATTACGAGCAAGATATAAGCCTACTGATTAGCCTTGATTAACCTAATTTAACACAATGCACACACAGGCAGGTTAGTAACTAATACAGTAGTTACGTCAATTCACGAGATTAAACCCTCACAACGATTAATCAGTGCAATACTCGATAATTCAATCAGATTCACAACGAATAACAGAGCATAGTCCGAATTCGAACAGTACTCTAATATTCAAGTCGAAATCATGACGAATAATCAAAGTACAAGCTCAATTTGAGCAGCACCCGGACTATCGTTGGATAGTTATAATCGATCGGACGTTGAATCGTAATAGCGATCGAGTTATTACCCTGATTGCGGCAGCACCTCGTGATCGTGTGTGTGTTTATTGTGATATAATAGCCTGAACTCGACGTACACAGAGACAATTTACGTCGTTTCAACTCCCCTGTGCATGTCCCAATGTCGGCTATTTATAGCCAAAATTTGGCCTTGCTTACGGACCGTATGACATAACCCTTACGGTCCGTAAGGGTACCTGGTCAGCTTACGGTCCGTAAGGATCAACCCTTACGGTCCGTAAAGGGTGTAACCTATTTCCTAGCCTAGCTGAGTTCGGGTCTAGCCTTGGTGAGTCAAAAATTTAGCCAATCAGTTTTTAGCAACGATTTTAATTAGATAATTATCAATTAGGGTTTGCCCCCCTCGAGTTTTAGGGGCCCTGATCCTGATTCCGATGGTTCCGGAAATTTCAGGGTTTATGCCAAATTATTTGGGTGTCTCAATTAGGGTTTTCTTATTGGATAATTATTATCCTAATTACGGGTTTTAGTGACAGTTGTTACATCCTCCCCACCTTAAGAAAAATCTCGTCCTCGAGATTTACTGGAATAGATGAGGATATTTTCACTTCATTTCTGATTCCAGCTCCCAAGTGTATTCTGGTCCTCTCTTTGAATTCCATTTGACTTTGACCAACACCAGTCGTTTATGCTTGAGAAATTTGACTTTTCGATCTTCGATCTCTAATGGTTTCTCTACGAATTTCAACTTTTCATTTACCTCTACATCCTGAAGAGGGACTACCAGGGATTCATCTGATAAACATTTCTTGAGACTGGATACATGAAATACATCATGTACTCCAGCTAATTCTTCTGGTAGTTGTAAACGATAAGCTACTGGTCCTATTCGTTGAATTACGGGGAATGGTCCAACATACCTTGGACTTAGCTTTCCTTTCTTACCGAATCATACTACTCCTTTCCAAGGAGAAACTTTTAAAAGTACTTTGTCTCCTACCTAAAATTCTAAAGGCTTACGACGATTGTCTGCATAACTTTTCTGACGATCTCGAGCTGTTTTCAGTCTTTCTTTAATCTGGGCTATCTTGTCAGTAGTTTCTTGTACAATTTCAGGACCTGATAATTGACTTTCTCCTATTTCTGCCCAACATACTGGAGTTCTGCATTTACGTCCATACAGTGCTTCGAATGGAGCAGCTTCGATGCTCGAATGATAACTCTTGTTATAGGAGAATTCAATTAATGGTAAATGGCTATCCCAATTACCACCAAAGTCAATTACACATGCTCGGAGCATGTCTTCTAGAGTTTATATTGTCCTTTCACTCTGTCCGTCTGTTTGTGGATGATAGGCAGTACTTAGATTTAGTCGAGTTCCCATTGATTTCTGAAAACTTGTCCAGAAATGAGAAGTAAAACGACTATCTCTATCTGATACAATGGAGAGTGGGACTCCATGTAAAGATACCACTTCGTCCACGTACAGCTGCGCTAATCTTTCCATGCTAAAGGTTTCTTTCATTGGTAAGAAATGAGCTGACTTGGTTAATCGGTCTACAATTACCCAAATCGCATCATTACCTTTTCTGGTTTTGGGTAACTTTGTAACAAAATCCATTGTTATGAGTTCCCATTTCCATACAGACATTTCTAGCTGTTGTAGTAATCCTGAAGGTTTCTGGTGTTCAGCCTTAACTTGTGAACAAGTTAAACACTTAGATACGTATTCGGCTATATCCTTTTTCATTCCTATCCACCAGAAATTGCTTCTTAAATCTTGGTACATCTTATTATTTTCTGGGTGCATGGTATACCTAGATTTATGAGCTTCTTCTAAAATCTTATTTCTTAACTCTCCTCGCTTAGGTACCCAAATTCGTTTCTTATGGAATTTCCAAATTCCATCATTTCCTTATTCTAGTTCTTTTATATAACCTTTCATTCCTTCAGCATCATCTTTGATTGCTGTTTTCTGAATTTCCTTGATTTGTTCCATTAAATCTACTTGTAGATTTAACCTAAGAGCACGGACTCGTTTCTGTTTCTCATGGTACTTACGACTTAAGGCATCTGCAACTACATTTGCCTTTCCTTCGTGATATTGGATATCACAGTCGTAATCGCTCAGCATTTCTATCCATCTTCTTTGCCTCATGTTTAACTCTTTTTGCCCAAATATATATCTTAAACTCTTATGATCTGTATAAACAGTAAACTTACTTCCATACAGATAATGTCTCCATATCTTAAGGGCAAAAATTATGGCTCCTAATTCTAGATCATGAGTCGTATAATTCTCTTCGTGCTTTTTCAATTGTCTAGAAGCATACGCAATTACCTTCTTGCGTTGCATTAACACACATCCATATCCTAATTTTGAAGCATCACAATATACTTCAAAATCTTCTGTTCCTTCTGGCAAAGCTAAAATTGGTGCATTCGTCAATCGATGCTTTAAAATCTT
This sequence comes from Helianthus annuus, assembly GCF_002127325.2. NCBI lineage: Eukaryota > Viridiplantae > Streptophyta > Magnoliopsida > Asterales > Asteraceae > Helianthus > Helianthus annuus. The sequence goes on from NC_035444.2 coordinate 4,465,454, forward strand.
AAAAGCTTCTTCGTGTCTAGATCCCCATTCAAACTTAACAGTTTTACAGGTTAACTTAGTTAAAGGTACGGCTATCTTAGAAAAATCTTTGATAAATCGTCTATAGTATGCAGCTAAGCCTAGAAAACTTCTTATCTCCATTGCTGTCTGTGGGACTTTCCATATGGTAATTGCTTCTATCTTAGCAGGATCTACATGGATACCTTCGTGATTTACCACATGACCTAAGAATTGTACTTCTTGCAGCCAAAATTCACACTTCGAGAATTTGGCATAAAGCCTTTCTCTTCTTAACAAAGTTAAGAGGATGTGTAAGTGTTCACAATGTTCTTTTTGACTTTTGGAGTAAATAAGTATATCATCGATAAAGACGATTACAAATTTATCCAAGTATGGTTTACAGATTCGATTCATCATGTCCATGAATGCTGCTGGGGCATTTGTTAATCCAAAGGGCATGACTGGAAACTCATAATGACCATACCTAGTTCTGAAAGCAGTTTTAGGTATGTCTTCTTCTTGTACTTTCAACTGATGATATCCGGATCTTAAATCTATCTTAGAGAAATACCTAGCTCCTTGCAATTGATCAAAAAGATCATCAATCCTAGGTAGTGGGTATCGATTCTTAATTGTAACCTTATTCAATTCTCTATAGTCGATACACATTCTCATCGATCCATCTTTCTTTTTCACAAACAACACTGGTGCACCCCAAGGGGATGAACTAGGTTGTATGAATCCCTTGCTTAATAATTCATCCAATTGCTTTTTCAATTCTAGCATTTCGGTAGGTGCTAATCTATAAGGTGCTTTAGCTATTGGTGCAGTACCCGGAATTAAATGAATTCTAAACTCTACTTCTCTATCAGGTGGTAATCCAGGTAATTCTTTTGGAAAAACGTCTGGGTATTCTGAGACTATCGGAATATCCTGAAGTTCCTTATCTTTAGTGTTAATGATTACGGAAATCACATACACCATCTCCTGCTTTCTTGAATAACTAGCCAATTTCATTACTGAAATGAATTTCAGTGGCTTTCGAGGTTTATCTCCTGTAATTAAAATTATCTCTCCTGAAGGAGTTTGAATTTCTACGGCATTTTTATCACATAGGATTCGTGCATGGTTGGCTACTAACTAATCCATTCCTAATACTACATCGAATCCGGCTAAATTCATTGGTAACAGATTTGCAGAAAACATGTGGCCTAATAGTTCTATTTTTCCTTCTTGCCAAACTTTATCAATTTTCACAGAATTTCCTTCTGCGGTTTCGACCGTGAAAATCTGCCTAAGAGTGGTTAAAGGTAACTTAAGAGCTTGACAAAATGAAGTATTAATAAAGCTTTGGTTTGCACCAGAGTCAAATAATACTTTTGCAAACACGTCATGTACTAGGAACGTACCAGCTATCACATCTGGAATGAGTTCGGCCTCTTGAGTGGTCAGCTGGAATGCGCGTACATTCTTCTTGGTTGCTCCTTCAGCCGTTTTAGCTTTGTTATCTACTGGTTTAGCTAATTTAGGGCATTCAGATTGGACTTGTCCCCTTTCTCTGCAATTATAACAAATTCTTGTTTTCTTCCTGCAGTCTTCTTCACGATGTCCTTTTGCCTTGCAAAAATTGCAAATTATGTTGCATTGTCCATAATGTTTCTTTTTGCAATTTCTGCAGAAAGGAGGTGATGAGGATTGCCCTGTTCCTTTTTTCTTGGTATTACCCGCACGAAATCCTTGGGTAAGCTTTTGAGCTATTTCCTTCTTACGATCTTCTTCTCTTGTGCGTACCAATTCATCCGTTAGGGTGTTAGCTAATTCCACAGCATCGTCAATGGTACGAGGTCTCGCAGCTTTAACGATGTTACGGATCTCACTAATTAACCCCCAGATGTAACGGGAAATGAGTACCGGTTCTGGCGAAGCCAGTGTTGGCACTACCCTTGCTGTAACACCTCGAAAATTCCTGTCCATTAGAATAAAGACACGTGTCATGTGTGACAGACGTGTCAGAGAAACCGGATCAAATAAAGAGATATGTGGTAGGATTTCTAATAAAAAGGGGTGTCATGTTATTTAAAATACCTCTGAACGACCCCAGGGCGACACGTTATTAAATCACCTCTGAGCGACCCAAAATTTTATAAAATCCCAAGATCCTTAAATCAATTAATGATCATCTCATATGATAACCGGTTGCTCTCGAATAAATAAAGTTACATCTTTATTAAGGACTATGGAATTATAGGTTGTTACTACTTCTAATCTAAATAAAATTCTTGTAAATAAGAATTGTTATAGCTTGGCCAAGTATTTGAAAGTCCAAGACTCAATTTTTGGAATATCCGTCAATGTAACAAGTCCCTTTTTGAATAAAGATTAAATGGGGAACATGTAAGGGCAAATTAGCCATGCAATGGCTGGTCAAGGTGGCCCACATCTGCAAAAAAGGTCTGAATTCGGGATAATTGGAATGCATGGTCAAGACTTAAAAGTTTTCAAACTTTTGTCTTCTGGCCGTCGCTTACGGACCGCAAGGCCCCTGGCTTACGGTCCGTAAGCAGGGTACCTAGGAATGTCCCGCAAGGATCGGTTATGGACCGCAAAGCCTTAGGCTTACGGTCCGTAAGGAAGGCACCTGAACCATGTTTCAGTAAGGTCGGTTACGGACCGTAACCCCTGTAGCTTACGGTCCGCAAGAGGTCCTTACGGACCGTAAGGCCTCAAGCTTACGGTCCGTAAGACCGTCGCTGGCAGTAGCTTTTGGACAGCTGCCTGTTTAACCTGTTTAACCGACTTAAAATGTAAATTGGTGATCTATGGGCTTGCTAGGCAGTAAATAGCTCTTTAGGGACACTTGGGATCATCTCTTTACTACCCTAGACTATCTTGGCAAGATCCAATGCATCCTAGTTCACTATATAAAGGACTTGAGCTTGATCATTTAACACTTGCTCACTTGGAACTTTGGCTCAAGACTCTCTGGAGCTCCTCTGGTCACCAACACATTTTCTTAGGCTCTATAATCTTCCTTAGGACTCTTGTAAGTGTCCTTAACCTCCTTTAATCCTTTCTAGCTTAGTTAATTAAGTAAAAGTCGAACCGTCGTAATTAAGGTTTGACTTCGTGATTAAGCATAATGTGCTCTGTCAAATCACGAATTAAAGATACCTTTAGGAAGGTAATTAAGTGGGTAACAAACCCTTAAAAGGGTGTTTCCAGATTCCCACTCTAAGCATGTCAATTGTCGAGTCAAAGCTAATCATAAAAAGTCAACAGAATGCTTAATCTCAAATTAACGCATAATTAGCAATGTAGGTTGCATGTAACCTGTTTGAACATTAATATAACTTGGCAATAAGTATGAGAACATGTTCCAACATGTTCAACTCGACAATTTTCTGTTTAGACCCGGTTCGGAACCGAAAGTCGCATAGTTTGACTTTCACTTTGACTTTCAGTTCTGACCCGTTTTAGTCAAGATTAAGATTGCCTTAGAGCTTCTTTTGGACCTAATAACATGTTAGTATATCCTCCTGTGATTATACAACACGGTTCATTAGATATCTTGTCGAATGCATGTTTCCGTTAAATGCCCATATGTTGACCATTATGCCCAAATGTCCAAAAATCATGATTTTTGAAAATATAAAAGGGTAGACACCTTAGTTACTGAAATATAAACTTGTCCCCGAAATTTGACATCAGTTTGAGGTCTAGATTAAGAGTTATGCTCATTAGCGTAATTAGAAGCTTTCTTAGTAAATAATTAGCGTATCTAACGCATAACCTATTTAAACCCGAATTTTATATCAAAACTTTATACCCACTGTTATATAATAATATTTTGGGAATTTTAAAGATTTTTAATTATTTTTAGGCTGAGCATAACTTGAGGTTCTAAGCTTAATTCGGCTTATGCCGGTTTTACCCTTTTCGGCCATAAAATGAGTTTTACAAAACCTTTTGACCCCAAACCTTTTCCTACTGATTTATTATGTTAAATATGATATTTTGAGCCTTCTGGAAATATAAAAATATCAGCTTTTCTTTTAAAACCCGGAAATGGCTCCAAATCGCCTTTTTAGGCATTTTTACGACATAGTATATGTCGAAACTAGTTTATATATAAATGGTCTAATACCTACTGATATATTTAATAAAAATTTATGTTATAACAGTAAACTAAAGTTGGAAACTCAGTTTTCCCATTTTTAATTTTATAGCCCATGTAAAATTACCAAAATGCCCTTATGAGGCATAATTGGCGCTTAAAATCATTTGGGGCATAATTGGACATACCTTACTGATATTACAATATATTTGGTGCATATAATCTCACGAAACTTGCATATGACTTATATGGTTACTCGTTACGCACTTTCGCGTTCGGATCGGCCTATGTGACTAGTTCACGCATATTAGCCGAAACGGGTCAAACCGTATCATCTTAGTCTCTAAATTCAGAATGTGTTTAGTTTACCCATATTATACAAGTATCCAAGCTTGTAGGGTCTGAATCACATTCCTTCCCGGTTTTCGCATTCCTCGCGATTAAACCATATTTATTATTCGAAACTAACCGGTCTAGGCTTAGGCTATATTAAAGACCCGTTAGGATTCTAATAGGTTATTATAACCTTCGTTCCAGAATAGGAGCCCAGTAAAAGACACGTGCATTTTTGAAATTTTGGTTATACTTGCTCAGGTAAATACTTTTAACTTATTTTCCCTTATACGGGCTTGGGAGTACGGTATATAAAATACCGCTTGGTCGGGCAATTGACCCCAACTCATTAGTAGTTGGGTACTATCAGTGTGACCCGTTTAAAAACCTGGTTTTGTTTGTTTTTACGCCTTTGGGAGCTTAATGACCATGTCCCGGATATCCTTGGCATCATTTTTGGCCACGACCTTGACACCCGGGTGTAGGCGTACACCCAGTATTATGTCCATATTATTAAGGTATAAACGTTGGCTTCCCGCCGCGGACTTATACTAGTGGTGTGTCATTTAACCTTAAACCCGACACGACTCGGGCGACTGAACGCACAACAAACATGTAAATCTTTTACAAGTTTAACTTTGATTAATTATTCCCAAGTTATAAAATGTTTTGTGCCTTGTGCATTTAAAACCGATTTTTTTTTAAATGTTTTCAAAATGAGTCAGTTAAATTGTATTTACCAGTGCAAACTGACGTATTTTCTCCAAAAAGATGAAGTGCAGGTGCTATACGCAATAGGCTGGTTTCTCCTTAGCATCATAGAGTCTCGCAAGCTTTGGGATGCATATATCTGTTGAACAATTTCTTTCTCTTTATTTTCGATCCGCCTGTGGATCTATTTCGACTAAATTGTGATACTTGATATTACACTTAATGGTTGAAATAAATCTATTTTCATTTGCTTCCGTTGTGCATTATAATTTGTGTTGTTTGACAAATGATGATATCAACTACGTCACGATACTCCCCCACCGGGCCCACCGGTGACACGTGGAAATTAGGGGTGTGACAGGTTGGTATTAGAGCCAACACTGAGTGAATTAAACACTAGCCTTTTTGTGTTTAATCTCAGTGCACAAATTGCACATTCTTCGAGTTCCAAGTCTAGACATTGAACATAGGACAAACTCTGCATTGTTTTATTTTTGAGTCTTTCTTTATTATATTGTTGTTGTTATCTAAATATTGTATGCAGGTCAACATGCCACCCAGATTCCTTCGCGGTAGAGGCAAGGGACCCGTGACAGGTCATGATCACGAAGCCGGGCCTTCGCACCGGTGTACTCCATCTATCACTATGAGCACAAGCCCGCAAGAGCCATGGAGGCTCTATGTCGAACCCGGAAGGCGATCTGTATCCCTTAGCTCTTCACCTTCTTACCAACACTCTTTTGGGCCCCATTTAGAAAACGAGCCCAACAACCAGCCGCCAGCTTTCATACCTCTACAGAGATCCAACTCTCATCATTCTTTTGGCGACCCAACACCCGTTTTCCAAAGCCGATTTAACCCGACTAACCTTCTGCCAGATCCCGTGGGTTTTAACCCACTTGGACCGGAAGACCACTTTTCAGGGGAAAACGACATGGATGAGGATACTGACCCCGTGGAGCCTGCATCAGGAACGCCGAATCATCCCATTGAGATCTCAGATAGGTTATCATTCCATGGATCGCCATACCGCGGACCGGACAGTTTTATGGAGAAGTTAAACCAGTATGATTGGTATTTCACCCCGTCTGAACACTCGCATCACCAGCAGCAACAGGATCCTTCGGTGGGTCAACAATTTTTGGCAGTCACGCCGCCGCCTCCACCACCAGTCGAGCAGCAGCCGCCTCCGGAGCCACCGAGGCGGAGAAGGTCAACCGCACGGATGTCCGTGCGAGGTGGAGTTCGAATTAGTACTCCCCAGCCATCAAGTGGCAGCCATTACCCGCCACTTCAGGAAGAAGAGGACCCGCAGATGGGTGGTCCAACAACCCTATACCAGATGTCAACTCAGTACATGTGGTACCACCTTTGGGTTTCGATAACCCGATTCCTGCGTATGCTGGGTCAGCGGCATACAACCCCTTCGAGCAGCCGGCGCACACCCACTACAACTACAACTACGGTTATGCGGAGGTAGATCCGTATCAAGTAGCTCGGGATTACAATGCCCTTCACCCTGAAGGACCATACGGAGGGCCATGGACTACTGGTTACCCGACTTATGGGTACCAGCATCAGCCACCTCCTCCACCGATGTATCAGCCGCCACAGCCACAGATTCAGCAGGAAGTCCTTGAGAGGCTGAACCAAGTTGAACAGGAGGTTCGTGAAGACCGCAGAGAGCGGCAAGGTTTCTTCAAAGGGCTATCAGACTTGCTTAAGGGGAAGTCAAAGAGGAGGGGTCATTGAAAACCCTTGATTATTTTATTTGTGTTGTAATTCAGTCCCTGCGTGGACTTGTTATTCCAGTATTCAGCTCCTGCGTGAGCTTGTGGTTTGTATTCTGCTCCTGCGTGAGCAAGTTTGGTTAGTTAACCCCTTCGTGGGTTTGTTCTTGTTTCCCGCCCCTGCGTAGGCATTTTCGTTTATTTTTAGTAGAAGTCCCGTTTGGGCAATTATTGTTCTGATTTAAAACAATTTGTGGGATGTTTTAATTAAGTTTTCATTTTATTGCATGCATAAATTATGAAGATAAATGAAATATTTAAAGGATCTGCCATTATAATTAATTGGTAAAATCTAAAGTGAACCAAGACCTAGCCTTATAATTTATAAAACAAGGCCAAGATGGTAGTTTCATAATTAGGTTAAGATCCATAATTAACATCTCAATTTAGGACTATTCTGCGTTAATTATTAAAGAATCTTGGAGGTAAAACCTAGCCTTTGTGTTATTGCAGACCTGGCCAAGATGGTATAACCCACATAATAGATTCCAATTATTAACATCTGTTAGTATGTTAATGCTTTTGGCAAACTGTGAATCAGTAAAGTCACACAGGCCATATATCATAAAGGGTTAATTTTAAATTCCCTTGAATTATTTAACCACTTCTATGAAGTGAAGTGCCTGTGGGCAATAATTTAATGTCCTCCGTGACTAAGGACAGTGGTAGCTTATGACTCCCTGTTAATTAATGGTAGAGAACTATGATTCAACCTAAAACACCTAGATGCTATAAAAAAAAATCTTGGTTATTAAATATCTTAACTGTCCTTGCGACTAGGCCTTATGTGCTAATAATAAGAGTATTATAGGATAATAACAACATCCTAATGTTTTAATAAATTAACCTAAAATGGCAATTTAAAACCTTGGTTAATAAAACATAAAATACTATAAGAGCCTTTAAGTGAAAACTTTGTCTATCAATTATATGTAGCGTTGAAGCTACATGGCCAGATCAGAAGAAGCCAATAGCCATCCGGTTGAAAACCATGATGATGCAAAGTTCCTAGTGACTAGTGCCGAGTTGAAAGCCATTGTGAATGATGCGGTTGCAAAAGCCTTAGCGCGACAGTACAGCGAGTACAGTGAAACCCGCAGTAGAACTCTATCTACACCGCATGCTAAACCAAACAATCATTCTGAGATTCGCAACAAAGCGCCACCTACTCCTCCCAAACCTAAGAAAGATGAGGATTGTCATTCCTCAAATGAAAACAGTGTTCACCCCAAGAAGCTTGTGGTTGATGAAGCCCCACGTACTAAGGGTTGCACGTATAAATACTTTGTGTCATGTAAACCTTGGGAGTTTACTGGGGAGAAAGGGGCAGTTGACTGTATGACATGGCTTGATGAGATTGAGACAGTGGTAGACATCAGTGGTTGTGCTGAAAGGGATATGGTTAAGTTCGCATCCCAGTCTTTCAAGGGTGAGGCTCTAGCCTGGTGGGGAGCATTGATCCAGGCTTCTGGAAAGGCTGCCCTGTATAGCATGTCTTGGGAGCAGTTTGTTGCTCTTATCAAGGAAAACTACTGCCCTCAGCATGAGGTTGAGCGTATAGAGTCCGAATTCCTATCTTTGGTTATGAAGAACCTAGATTGCCAGGCGTACCTCACCAGTTTCAACACTTTATCCAGGTTGGTACCTTACCTAGTGACCCCTGAACCTAAGAGGATCGGGCGCTTTATTGGGGGTTTGGCCCCAGAAATCAAGGCCAGCGTAAAGGCCTCGCGACCTGTCACATTCCGATCTGTCACTGATCTATCCTTGTCTCTCACTCAAGATGCAGCGAGACAAAGAGCGCTAAGAAGTGCGGAATCTGACAAGAGGAAACGTGAAGATGATAATTCACATCGAGCGAGCAAGAAACATAGGGGAAACCGTGATGGTAAGAAAGGGTTTGAAGCCAGGAGAAGCGAGCATCAGTCGGGCGATAGGCCCAAGTGCAAGATCTGTAGGAAGCACCATTTTGGGAGGTGCAGGTTCGAACAGAAATCCCAGTCTAAGATGTGTGGGATATGCAAGTCTTCTGATCACAGAACTCTGGAGTGCAAGAGGTTGAAGGATGCAACATGCTTCAGTTGCAACGAAAAGGGGCACATTAAGACCAACTGCCCGAAGAATGCCAAGAAGGCTGAAGATGGGAAGAAGACCAACGCCAGGGTCTTTCAAATGAATGTTCAAGAGGCCATCCAGAATGATAACGTCATAACTGGTACGTTTCTCATTAATGACGTTTTCGCAAGAGTATTATTTGATTCCGGGGCAAATAAATCTTTTGTGGATAGTAAATTCTGTAAGCTGTTAGGATTGCCTGTTAAAGCCCTTAGTGCAAAGTATGAGGTAGAGTTAGCAGATGGTACCTTAGAAACAGTCTCGACTGTGTTAGATGGATGTGCTATATCCATTAGGAACCACTCTTTTCCTCTATCGCTGTTACCCTTCAAGTTAGCCGGTTTTGATGTAGTATTGGGCATGGATTGGTTATCGCATAACCAAGCCCAGATTGTATGCAGTAGAAGGCAAGTAATAATCAAGACTCCATCTGGTGAATCTCTCACCATTCAGGGAGATACGCGTCATGGATTGCCTAAGCAGATGTCTAAGCTCAAAGCATCCCAATGTTTGAAGAATGGTTGTGTCATCTATATGGCACAGGTAACCATTGATGAGCAAAAGCCCAAAATTGAAGATATTCCCGTTATATCAGAATACCCTGAAGTCTTTCCAGAAGAACTGCCTGGTTTGCCACCAGACAGGCAAGTGGAATTCAAAATCGATATCATTCCTGGAGCTGCACCTATTGCTAGAGCACCTTATAGGCTAGCGCCAAAGGAGATGAAGGAATTGAGAACGCAGCTAGACGATTTGCTAGCCAAGGGTTTCATTAGACCTAGTTCGTCTCCTTGGGGAGCACCGATTTTATTTGTCAAGAAGAAAGATGGTTCGATGCGTTTATGTATCGATTACCGAGAGCTTAACAAGGTTACCATTAAGAATAGGTATCCTCTACCCAGGATCGACGATCTTTTCGATCAACTTCAAGGGGCAAGCTACTTCTCCAAGATCGACCTGAGGTCGGGATATCATCAGTTGAAGGTTAAGGATGAAGATGTGCACAAGACTGCGTTTAGGACTCGTTATGGCCACTACGAGTTCCTAGTGATGCCTTTCGGGCTCACAAACGCACCTGCCGCATTCATGGATCTCATGAATCGCGTTTGCAAGCCTTATTTGGATAAATTTGTCATCGTCTTCATCGATGACATTCTCATTTATTCCAAGAGTCAAGCTGATCACGAGAAGCACCTCCGTTGTATTCTGAAGCTGCTTCATCAAGAAAAGCTATATGCGAAGTTTTCCAAATGTGAGTTTTGGTTAAGAGAAGTCCAATTTCTTGAACATGTGGTCAGTGAGCGTGGTATTCAAGTGGATCCCGCTAAAGTTGAAGCTGTCATGAATTGGCAGGAGCCAAAGACACCTACAGAAATCCGCAGTTTCCTAGGTTTAGCTGGATACTACAGGAGATTCATCGAAAATTTCTCGAGAATTGCAGCACCCCTAACTTTCCTGACTCGTAAGAATAGCAAGTTCAATTGGGGACCTAAGCAGCAGGAGTCATTCGATACTTTGAAGCAGAAATTAAGTAACGCTCCCGTGTTGACGTTACCTGATGGGATTAATGAATTTGTAGTTTATTGTGATACATCACACACCGGGATGGGTTGTGTGTTAATGCAGAAAGGCAAGGTCATTGCCTACGCTTCACGACAATTAAAGGTGCATGAGAAGAATTACACCACTCATGATTTAGAATTGGGTGCCGTTGTATTTGCACTAAAGTTGTGGAGGCACTATTTGTATGGCACTAAATGTGTGATTTACTCTGACCATAAAAGCCTTCAACACCTGTTCAACCAGAAGGAATTGAACATGAGGCAGCGACGATGGATGGAAACTCTAAATGACTATGATTGTGAAATAAGATACCATCCAGGCAAGGCCAATGTAGTCGCAGATGCCCTGAGCAGGAAAGAAAGGATAAAGCCAATCAGAATCAATGCCAAAAGCATTGAGGTCAGGAACAGTCTAAATGAAAGGTTGTTAGCTGCACAGAAGGAAGCAGTGCTAGAAGCTAACTACCCTAATGAGAAGCTAGGAGTGACTGAAGAACAGTTATCCTATGGCAAAGACGGAATCCTGAGGCTAAATGGAAGAATATGGGTTCCTGTTTATGGAGGTCTCCGTGACGTCATCCTCAAGGAAGCCCACAGTTCCAAATATTCCGTCCATCCTGGAGCAGACAAGATGTACCAGGATGTAAAGGAAAATTACTGGTGGATAGGCTTGAAAAAGTCTATAGCCACCCATGTGGCTAAATGTCTGACGTGCGCTCAAGTTAAAGCTGAGCATCAGAAACCGTCAGGTTTGTTGCAACAGCCAGAGATTCCCACCTGGAAATGGGAAATGGTAACGATGGATTTTATTACCAAGTTGCCTAAGACGCCGAAAGGAAATGACACTATTTGGGTGATAGTTGATCGACTGACTAAGTCAGCACATTTCCTGCCCATCAAAGAGACTTACAGCTCTGACATGCTAGCTCAACTGTACGTGGATAAGATAGTATCCCTGCATGGCGTACCAGTATCCATCATCTCTGATAGGAATACCAGATATACATCTCATTTCTGGAGAAGTTTCCAAAGGTCTCTGGGTACACAGCTGAATTTTAGTACAGCTTATCATCCTCAGACGGATGGGCAAAGTGAGCGTACTATTCAAACCTTGGAGGACATGCTTCGTGCATGTGTGATTGATCTAGGAGGAAGTTGGGATAGACACCTGCCTCTGATCGAGTTCTCATACAATAATAGCTACCACACCAGCATTAAGGCTGCGCCTTTTGAGGCATTATACGGTAGGAAGTGCAGAACACCCATTTGTTGGGCGGAGGTAGGAGAAGTTCAAGTATCAGGACCCGAATTAGTCCTGGAGACGACTGACAAAATTACCCAAATTACTGAGCACCTAAAAGCTGCCCGTGATAGACAAAAGAGCTATGCTAATGATAGGCGAAAGCCCCTCAAGTTCGAGGTTGGCGATAAAGTTTTGCTCAAGGTATCACCTTGGAAAGGGGTGATGAGATTTGGCAAGAAAGGTAAGTTAAGCCCGAGATACATTGGACCATTCGAGATCATCGAATGTGTAGGATCAGTGGCTTATAAGTTGAACTTACCAGAAGAGCTTAGTGGTATTCACAATGTGTTCCATATCTGCAATCTGAAGAAATGTCTAGCTGATGAATCGCTAGTCATACCGCATACAGATGTGCATATAGACGAAAGCTTAAAGTTCATAGAAAAGCCTGTGTCGATTGAGGACCGACAGGTAAAGAAGCTTCGGAGGAAGCATGTACCCATTGTCAAGGTCAGATGGGAGGGCCGCAGAGGTCCTGATTATACGTGGGAGTTAGAATCCACGATGAAGGAGAAATACCCTCAATTGTTTCAGTAAATCTCGAGGTCGAGATTTCTTTTAAGGGGGTGAGGATGTAACACCTCGAAAATTCCTGTCCATTAGAATAAAGACACGTGTCATGTGTGACAGACGTGTCAGAGAAACCGGATTAAATAAAGAGATACGTGGTAGGATTTCTAATAAAAAGGGGTGTCATGTTATTTAAAATACCTCTGAACGACCCCAGGGCGACACGTTATTAAATCACCTCTGAGCGACCCAAAATTTTATAAAATCCCAAGATCCTTAAATCAATTAATGATCATCTCATATGATAACCGGTTGCTCTTGAATAAATAAAGTTACATCTTTATTAAGGACTATGGAATTATAGGTTGTTACTACTTCTAATCTAAATAAAATTCTTGTAAATAAGAATTGTTATAGCTTGGCCAAGTATTTGAAAGTCCAAGACTCATTTTTTGGAATCTCCGTCAATGTAACAAGTCCCTTTTTGAATAAAGATTAAATGGGGAACATGTAAGGGCAAATTAGCCATGCAATGGCTGGTCAAGGTGGCCCACATCTGCAAAAGAAGGTCTGAATTCGGGATAATTGGAATGCATGGTCAAGACTTAAAAGTTTTCAAACTTTTGTCTTCTGGCCGTCGCTTACGGACCGCAAGGCCCCTGGCTTACGGTCCGTAAGCAGGGTACCTAGGAATGTCCCGCAAGGATCGGTTACGGACCGCAAAGCCTTAGGCTTACGGTCCGTAAGGAAGGCACCTGAACCATGTTTCAGTAAGGTCGGTTACGGACCGTAACCCCTGTAGCTTACGGTCCGCAAGAGGTCCTTACGGACCGTAAGGCCTCAAGCTTACGGTCCGTAAGACCGTCGCTGGCAGTAGCTTTTGGACAGTTGCCTGTTTAACCTGTTTAACCGACTTAAAACGTAAATTGGTGAATCTATGGGCTTGCTAGGCAGTAAATAGCTCTTTAGGGACACTTGGGATCATCTCTTTACTACCCTAGACTATCTTGGCAAGATCCTATGCATCCTAGTTCACTATATAAAGGACTTGAGCTTGATCATTTAACACTTGCTCACTTGGAACTTTGGCTCAAGACTCTCTGGAGCTCCTCTGGTCACCAACACATTTTCTTAGGCTCTATAATCTTCCTTAGGACTCTTGTAAGTGTCCTTAACCTCCTTTAATCCTTTCTAGCTTAGTTAATTAAGTAAAAGTCGAACCGTCGTAATTAAGGTTTGACTTCGTGATTAAGCATAATGTGCTCTGTCAAATCACGAATTAAAGATACCTTTAGGAAGGTAATTAAGTGGGTAACAAACCCTTAAAAGGGTGTTTCCAGATTCCCACTCTAAGCATGTCAATTGTCGAGTCAAAGCTAATCATAAAAAGTCAACAGAATGCTTAATCTCAAATTAACGCATAATTAGCAATGTAGGTTGCATGTAACCTGTTTGAACATTAATATAACTTGGCAATAAGTATGAGAACATGTTCCAACATGTTCAACTCGACAATTTTCTGTTTAGACCCGGTTCGGAACCGAAAGTCTTATAGTTTGACTTTCGCTTTGACTTTCAGTTCTGACCCGTTTTAGTCAAGATTAAGATTGCCTTAGAGCTTCTTTTGGACCTAATAACATGTTAGTATATCCTCTTGTGATTATACAACACGGTTCATTAGATATCTTGTCGTATGCATGTTTCCGTTAAATGCCCATATGTTGACCATTATGCCCAAATGTCCAAAAATCATGATTTTTGAAAATATAAAAGGGTAGACACCTTAGTTACTGAAATATAAACTTGTCCCCGAAATTTGACATTAGTTTGAGGTCTAGATTAAGAGTTATGCTCATTAGCGTAATTAGAAGCTTTCTTAGTAAATAATTAGCGTATCTAACGCATAACCTATTTAAACCCGAATTTTATATCAAAACTTCATACCCACTGTTATATAATAATATTTTGGGAATTTTAAAGATTTTTAATTATTTTTAGGCTGAGCATAACTTGAGGTTCTAAGCTTAATTCGGCTTATGCCGGTTTTACCCTTTTCGGCCATAAAATGAGTTTTACAAAACCTTTTGACCCCAAACCTTTTCCTACTGATTTATTATGTTAAATATGATATTTTGAGCCTTCTAGAAATATAAAAATATCAGCTTTTCTTTTAAAACCCGAAAATGGCTCTAAATCGTCTTTTTAGGCATTTTTACGACATAGTATATGTCGAAACTAGTTTATATATAAATGGTCTAATACCTACTGATATATTTAATAAAAATTTATGTTATAACAGTAAACTAAAGTTGGAAACTCAGTTTTCCCATTTTTAATTTTTTAGCCCATGTAAAATTACCAAAATGCCCTTATGAGGCATAATTGGCGCTTAAAATCATTTGGGGCATAATTGGACATACCTTACTGATATTACAATATATTTGGTGCATATAATCTCAGGAAACTTGCATATGACTTATATGGTTACTCGTTACGCACTTTCGCGTTCGGATCGGCCTATGTGACTAGTTCACGCATATTAGCCGAAACGGGTCAAACCGTATCATCTTAGTCTCTAAATTCAGAATGTGTTTAGTTTACCCATATTATACAAGTATCCAAGCTTGTAGGGTCTGAATCACATTCCTTCCCGGTTTTCGCATTCCTCGCGATTAAACCATATTTATTATTCGAAACTAACCCGTCTAGGCTTAGGCTATATTAAAGACCCGTTAGGATTCTAATAGGTTATTATAACCTTCATTCCAGAATAGGAGCCCAGTAAAAGACACGTGCATTTTTGAAATTTTGGTTATACTTGCTCAGGTAAATACTTTTAACTTATTTTCCCTTATACGGGCTTGGGGGTACGGTATATAAAATACCGCTTGGTCGGGCAATTGACCCCAACTCATTAGTAGTTGGGTACTATCAATGTGACCCGTTTAAAAACCTGGTTTTGTTTGTTTTTACGCCTTTGGGAGCTTAATGACCATGTCCTGGATATCCTTGGCATCATTTTTGGCCACGACCTTGACACCCGGGTGTAGGCGTACACCCGATATTATGTCCATATTATTAAGGTATAAACGTTGGCTTCCCACCGCGGACTTATACTAGTGGTGTGTCATTTAACCTTAAACCCCACACGACTCGGGCGACTGATCGCACAACAAACATGTAAATCTTTTACAAGTTTAACTTTGATTAATTATTCCCAAGTTATAAAATGTTTTGTGCCTTGTGCATTTAAAACCGATTTTTTTTAAATGTTTTCAAAATGAGTCAGTTAAATTGTATTTACCAGTGCAAACTGACGTATTTTCCCCAAAAAGATTAAGTGCAGGTGCTATACGCAATAGGCTGGTTTCTCCTTAGCATCATAGAGTCTCGCAAGCTTTGGGATGCATATATCTGTTGAACAATTTCTTTCTCTTTATTTTCGATCCGCCTGTGGATCTATTTCGACTAAATTGTGATACTTGATATTACACTTAATGGTTGAAATAAATCTATTTTCATTTGCTTCCGCTGTGCATTATAATTTGTGTTGTTTGACAAATGATGATATCAACTACGTCACGATACTCCCCCACCGGGCCCACCGGTGACACGTGGAAATTAGGGGTGTGACACTTGCATATTCAAAGAATGTCGAGGTATAACCACGACAATCTATCCCTGTCATGCGGTGACTTAGGAATTTGTTTGCCATTTGATCTTTTTCATATTCGGGACAGAATTTTCTTTCTACAAGACTCTTAAATTCTTCCCAACTCATGGCATAAGCTGTCCTTCTTCCTTTTGCCTGTAGGACCGTGTTCCACCATTCTAGCGCCCCTTCTTTGAACAGATTTGATGCGTACATCACCTGATCTTCTTCAGTACATTTGCTTATTGCAATCACTGCTTCGGTTTTCTCTAACCAGCGCAGTGTTGCAGTTGCCCCCTCGTTACCTGCAAATTCAGTGGGTTTGCAAGCAAGAAATTCTTTGTAAGTGCAACCAGACATTGCAGCTTTCATTCTTTTTAGGAGTAGGACTTGTTGCGGATCATGATTATTATGATTGCCGCCTCCATTTATGCTGTTTCTGTCGTTATCTTCCAGAGTACGTTTACTAGGATTTAATTGTTGTGGTTCGACGGGTTTTTGAACAGCAGCCACAATTTCTGGAATAGCATTGGCTATCCCTTGGGCGATAAAGTGCTCAATATCTTGTGTGGTTATATATTGATCTTCTTGATCTGGCTCAGACTGATTTACTTCATTAATTGTTCATTGTTAGCGTTTTCCATCTGCTAATTAGTAGGAATTATTAGTATCTAACTTATTAATAACCAAATTAGCATAGATGAACACATAATTTATCACAACATACAAGTATAACCAAAATTGTCGATTTCTCGACTTTCATTTTGTTTTTGTATATTGTATATGCATCCGTACACACCGTATCTTACAAGGTTTTATTGCCCATTTTACAGAGTTTTAGGTTACTATTTACACTATTATACAATATGATTTCCTGACTTTTTCGTTGGTTGACTGACAGCTTTAGTAACGATGCTCCCTCTCATCGTATTTCCAAGATAGTTGCTCCCCCATTTCCCTGATCCTATTACTTGTACCTATCAGTTCTTCACCGAACTGACGAAGTTCAGCTAGATTTTCATTACTCATGGGAGGATTGGGGATTGGTTCTGGATCGAATTGTGGAAGGAAACTATAAGGACTATTAACTATGTTTTGGAATTGCCAGTCATTGGTCCACCATTCTTCCATTTTGCCAAATGGTCGGGTGTGGATTAAAGGTTCCGGAATAGTTGGTGCTACGTTTAAAGGAAATTGGACTGTGGCCGGGTAAGGGTACAAATTGTTGCGGATTGGGCTTATGACATCACAGTTTTCTAGTAGACGATCTATTTCGTCTTGGAACGTGATTTCTTCTGATTGTTTTGAACTCTCTCCAATCTCTATTCCCTTTTTCTTAAGATCTATTCCTATTTCTTTTTCTGGCGGTTTAGAATTTTCTCCAGTTTCTATTTCCTTTCCCTTGTTCATGCTCACAGGATTTTCTATTTTAGGAAGTCTCCTAGTGGCTGGTTTCCTACGGCGTACTTTCCTCCACCCTACGTATCTTCTCTTCTTTTTAGGTTTAGCTTTTTCCAGCGGTGGAGCTTGGAATTCCACAGGTTCTTCTATGTCAGCAATGTAACCAGTAAAGTCGTAAGAGACTTCAATAGGCACTGGATATAAGTTGAGATTCTGAAATGCTTCCGATATCTCACTCATGCTGCATAGCATATATGCAAAATACAAGAATGCAATGTTAAAACTTTGGAACAAAGTTTAACAAATAAACACTGAAGTTTTATTGCATACTAATTTATACAGAGGATAACATAAATAAATACACTAGGATTTTATTTATTTACTGGATAGTGATTTTTCTTACTAGCCCCAACTTATCGGTTTTTTAGAGATTTGCATTTTCTGCTACAGTAGCTAGCATATAAAGATTTGCCCACTTCTCGTCTAGTTTGTCTTCCCAAGGTGAACTATTACCCAATTTCTGGATTTCTGGGTTAAACCTAACTCTCTTGGTTCGGGGTTTCTTTTTCTCCTGACTCTTTTTAAGTATCGAATTCCTTTTCTCAGGTGTAAGTGGATTTTCATAGTTTGCCTTGCGGACAAAGATTCCTTCTTCTAGGTTTACTGGGTTTTTAGAAGAAGATGCAATATCTAATTTGTGGTAGATAGCAGAAAGCTTTTGTTTACCCATACTGTAACTAACAAATAATCAGTTAATAAAAACAGATAATCACAAAATGACAACTGATAGAATTAAGTATTTTGTCAAATACTTAATTTAGTAATAGGCTTGAGTCAGTGGCTCGATCAGTGGCTCAATAGTTATTAATTAGCTCTGATACCACCTTGTTTCTGTCACGGCCCCCGGCCCGGTTTGACCCGTTCCAGGAGCCGCGGGACAGAAATTCTGCGGTATCTGATTTATGCGACAGCGGAAGTCTTTTTATTACAGGATCTTTTCACCGTAAAAATGCTCGTTTAATATATTACACAAAGTTTTAGGGATAAAATCCCATAATTTACAATAAATTGATTTCACACAGAAATCTTTATTTTCCAAAACATGTTTTATTTATTTATTCACAATGAACCACTTCTCTGAGCTTGTAGTGCTTTACTGCACTTTTCCTGGATCACCTAGATCACCTGAAACATGTTGGAAAAAGGTTTTGTTAGCGGGGAAATACTGAGTGAATCATTCTGTTTTCTAAAACAACCCGTTAGTTATAAATTACAGTATTAAGAGCGATTACAATGTTTCTGATATCAAACCAACTACCCACAGTATTTGTCACTTGACTATCCATTGGCTAGCCCATTTGTCCAATGGTGTCTGTGACTGTGGTCAGATCACCCCTTGGCCACCCGTTTGTCCAAGTGTGACGGGAAACAAGTAATGTATACAAAACCCCACATACCGGCTGTAATATGGTGATTACAAAGACTTAATCCCTGTAATTATAACTTTGAAAATAATTTGGAGTTTTGTAAAACAGTTGATAAAAAGAGAATGACTCACGTTGCAGATTACGAGCAAGATATAAGCCTACTGATTAGCCTTGATTAACCTAATTTAACACAATGCACACACAGGCAGGTTAGTAACTAATACAGCAGTTACGTCAATTCACGAGATTAAACCCTCACAACGATTAATCAGTGCAATACTCAATAATTCAATCGGATTCACAACGAATAACAGAGCATAGTCCGAATTCGAACAGTACTCTAATATTCAAGTCGAAATCATGACGAATAATCAAAGTACAAGCTCAATTTGAGCAGCACCCGGACTATCGTTGGATAGTTATAATCGATCGGACGTTGAATCGTAATAGCGATCGAGTTATTACCCTGATTGCGGCAGCACCTCGTGATCGTGTGTGTGTTTATTGTGATATAATAGCCTGAACTCGACGTACACAGAGACAATTTACGTCGTTTTAACTCCCCTGTGCATGTCCCAATGTCGGCTATTTATAGCCAAAATTTGGCCTTGCTTACGGACCGTATGACATAACCCTTACGGTCCGTAAGGGTACCTGGTCAGCTTACGGTCCGTAAGGATCAACCCTTACGGCCCGTAAAGGGTGTAACCTATTTCCTAGCCTAGCTGAGTTCGGGTCTAGCCTTGGTGAGTCAAAAATTTAGCCAATCAGTTTTTAGCAACGATTTTAATTAGATAATTATCAATTAGGGTTTGCCCCCCTCGAGTTTTAGGGGCCCTGATCCTGATTCCGATGGTTCCGGAAATTTCAGGGTTTATGCCAAATTATTTGGGTGTCTCAATTAGGGTTTTCTTATTGGATAATTATTATCCTAATTACGGGTTTTAGTGACAGTTGTTACACTTGCATACCTTGATACGGGAATGTGTCATGTGTGGATGAACACCGATCGGTAAGTATAAATCACACCTTAATATATCCCCTTGCCATGATTACATCTGATAAGTTGAGCTTATGTGGACAACAATACCGATAATCGTCATAGGATGCTTATCTGAATGTTAACTAATTGAATAACAAGAGCGTTTTGGCGTGACCGTACATTGATATGATTATCTTACCCTCGAAACTCGCAAAAAGAATGTTTGTAAATATTTATTCACAATTTTTTTGTTTCGTTTCTGCATCTCTGTATATATTTATTTATTGCTTTCCGTCTTTACATTTGAAAAGTGAAAAGTACCAAAAAGATTTTAGGTGTGTTTTAATCTAAATTATATAAAAACCAAAAAGATTTTGCTTCTAGTTTATTTTTGATTGACCGATGTTGGAACTCGA
The DNA here is from genome assembly GCF_002127325.2 of Helianthus annuus. Taxonomy (NCBI): domain Eukaryota; kingdom Viridiplantae; phylum Streptophyta; class Magnoliopsida; order Asterales; family Asteraceae; genus Helianthus; species Helianthus annuus. The sequence goes on from NC_035444.2 coordinate 4,485,770, forward strand.
GTCTATCCTACCTAAAATCCTGATTGTAAGCTGGAAAACAATTGCATCTTCATAAACGGTCGAAGTTAACAAGTTTTGAAAGTTAAAGGATTAAAATTGATCAATTTTTAAACTTTCAAACTATTGTCGGTAGGTGTTTGATTGAGATTTGGTCTCATATGTGTCGTTTGTTAAATTTATCTATATTCCAAGCGGTTGTTCTCATTACGTTTTTAGCTCTGTTGCGTGTGTAGATGTTGCATTCGAACCAGCTAAAAGTGAAGAGAACGTGTCAGATGACAAGCCGTAAAGTGAAGACACAACATTGATGCAATCAGAAGATCAAGATGATCGAATTGCCGCTGATCACTGATCAACACCAAAAGTATTGAAGATCAAAAGATTCACGAGCATCATTCAAGGGGGAGTTTGTTGATACACTCCCTGATTGTGCCATGTGAAGACCTTTTAAAGATCTGACAATGTGAAGAACGAACCATCACGAGTAGCATCCAAGGGGGAGTTTGTTGATACACTTTATGTGGATGCGACTCGGTTCGGTTCGACTCGGTTCGGTTCGACTAGGTTAGGCTCGGCTCAAACCCGATGTCACGACATTCCTCCGCCGTGCGCCCCAGAGTTCGACACGCGAAGCACGGAGAGCCGCGAACCAATTCCCGCCGACACATCACCATGACATCATCATGATGATGTCACATGATATCTGGAAATTGAATGCATGATTTATAACCTGATCGAAGAGCCATGCATTTAAATATCTCATACATTGGGCCAGCCTTTAATGATGATCAATCTATTGGGCCATTAGTTGGGTTCATACTGTTAGAAAATATAAACATAATTTCTTTATATATTTCGGATATTATGTATGTATGTTAGTTTAGGTTATGTGACTTATAATTATATGTAATTATGAACCGGTACATTAGAATGGTTATGTTGGTTAGGAGACACCGATTCAAAGGGTGGCTTCCCTCCATCTTAACCGCTCATAACTGCCATTTATATGTTGATATTTATATGTCTTGCCGGGAACCATTTTCGGCACTAAGACAATTTTAACCGCCAAAATTGTCCCTCAATTCTATCACTGCAAACATAGAACAAACCAAGTTTATTGTCATGAATCCAATCTATCATAATGTTGCCGCTGATTATCAATCTGATGGCCAAGAAAGTGGTATCAGAGCCGGTTATGTTAGCGATGATGATCTCAAGCCATCTTCAACAATGATGCTGTGTAAAACCGCATTGAAGAGAAGCGTGAACGGAAATGGATGCAGAGGCGGTGCTACTATTGCAATAAGCCTGGCCACCAGATTTCTACGTGTGCAATAAAAGAAAATGATGAGGAAACTCCATTGCTACGTCTGGCAGTAGACACAGGAACGCAGAAACTACACGACAAAGATCCTGAACATCAAAATGGTCAAAGGATGGAATACATAGTGGTTGGCACCGACAGAGGTCTCTGGTCAGAGATATGGTATGTTAGTAAAACTCTTAAACATCACTATTCTGGCAATATGGATACGTTCAAACGTATAAAAACATATCAAGTGTTGAGACGAACACTAGAGAAAATCATTTCTTCTTCATAAGGGGCATAGGGGTCACTGAAATCGTATCAGGGATGGAAAAGATCCGTATTCAGAGTGTGTTTTACACTTCGGATATTGATAGAAACGTATTAAGTTTAGACCAACTGATTACTCAAGGTCTCACCGTTAAGTGTTTTTGGGAGACAAATGTAAATTGTTTCCCACATTTAGTATTCCATTGTTTAATAAGAAGAGTAACAAAACTGGAATGACTAAAGAAGAAGAAGTTGGTATGTTAGAGAAAGAATCAGTGATAAGCAAAGAAAAGGAACATGAAAGATTCAAAACTGAATTCTTAAATGATTACTTTGAAAGTTTGAATGTATCAACCAACGAACCAGACTGGAACGTTCTGATACTTCAAGCAATGTCTTTCAAACAATTTAATGACTGTAAGGCACTGTTAGACATGTTAGAGGACGAGGATTATGTTATAAAATACAGATATCATCTCGATATCAAGTTCAATGAAATGATAGATTGGTTTCTGAAAGTTAAGTTAGAAATCTTCACAAGGCCTTTGCCGGCATATGCTTCGGAAAACAGGAAGGTGTGTTTATTAGATTTATACATGAGTGTCAAACGAGAAGGGGGACATCGGATGGTCACTGAAAACAATCTATGGGCAAAGATTGCCAAAGAGATTGGTTATGACTATAGTGAAGGTGAATACATGAGGTTACTATATGCCATGTACTTGGATGTGGTGATCTACTATTACAAGTACAAATCAATACAAGAAAACGCACATCAGAAAGAAGAGATCAAGACAGTGACCGATCCAAGGCAAAGCAAGAGTGATGAAGTCAAAATGGAGGGAACAGAAAGTGTACAAACGGATGGAAACTCAAGAACTAAAGTAGTTGCAGAAAATGATGCTGATCACTACGCATTCTTCGCTGGCAACGATTGGGACGGAATAAGGAGGCTGCACACAAGAAGAAGGTTCAACTTCAAAAGGGCAAAAGCTGCTGTGGATGATGCCAATATCAGCGTTTTAACACATTCTCGCAAACGTAATTATGTTTAGGGGAGTGTGTTAGAAAATATAAACATAATTTCTTTATATATTTCGGATATTATGTATGTATGTTAGTTTAGGTTATGTGACTTATAATTATATGTAATTATGAACAGGTACATTAGAGTGGTTATGTTGGTTAGGAGACACCGATTCAATGGGTGGTTTCCCTCCATCTTTAACCACTCATAACTGCCATTTATATGTTGATATTTATATGTCTTGCCGGGAACCATTTTCGGCACCAAGACAATTTTAACCGCCAAAATTGTCCCTCAATTCTATCACTGCAAACATAGAACAAACCAAGTTTATTGTCATGAATCCAATCTATCATAATGCTTCCGCTGCTTATCAATCTGATGGCCAACACATACATGACGAAACCCCTCCTGCACACGAATGGCGAAACTTCTGCTGAGGAAACTCATGTTTCGTCGTGTATAAGGGTGTGATGAAAGTCCCCTTGTTTCGTCACTCTCAAAGTTTCGTCGGCTGTGACCTTTCGTCGGGTAATGATATGTTTCGTCAACCAGCAACACCTTTCGTCGACCTCCACATGTTTCGTCGGCTGATTGATGTTTCGTCGAGGGACTTTCGCCAGCTGAAACAGTTTCGTCGTGTTGTTGTGCTTATATAAACAGCAGTGGACTGAAGACAGAAGATAGGAGAGACAGACATAAGCACAAGAGAGTATTTATCAGAGAGTTTTAGTGTAGTTCATATTGTACCATCTTGTATCTATACCCTGCTGAATCAATACACATTTGTTTAAACGTTATATCCTTGTGTTGTGTTCATCTCTCACTCGGTTTGTGTCGTAACAGGGATTCCGCACCTGTTCCGGCATCTGAAACAAGATCTCGTAGTTGTCCGGCGATCCGTAAACGGACCTACAGTGTTTTTTTTTTCTGTTCATACTATTAATTTTTTAAACGGATCTTAAAGTGTTGTAAATATACCATTATTCTTACGAAAATGAGAAAAATAAAGCATGCGCTGAAATAAAATACAAAAAACACTTATAACTCTCTGCCAAAAATACATTTTTCATGAACTTGATCCCAGTTTAAGTTAGCAAGAAGCATGTTAAATGACCGCAATAACACACACACACAATCTCTAATTATTACTTTGTTAAGTTTTTGCAGAATAGATTCATGGTGTACAATAGGATATCAAAAAGCAGGAAGTTAAAAGGGTGTCATTTCATATATTGATTGGGTGACACCAAAGTCTCAATGTATTTTCCACTGCGACGGATACCCGCGCCCATGTAAGTAACAACCCTAGTGGATTTAAGTGGATCGTTTGGATGATCGTTTGGATCTGTTATGCAAAGGCGCTCTCCATAACGCATGAGCCAATTTCCATCCGCCATCAAGTGCAGAGGTTGCACACACCATGGCCAAGTGCAACCACAAGCAGCATTGGTGAAAGTGACCACCTTCGTCCAACCATCCCCGTCCATCCTCCACAACTCAATCTTGTGCCGCCAAAAGTTTGAATGGTGGAGCATCCAAACGTGAATGCAGCCTCTTAGCACAGTGAAACCCATGCATATCGTTGAATCTCTAAAGAAGGGAGTTGTTACCTCTGTGAACTTTTCGGTCTTCAAATCGATACTTATAACAGAATGTGACTTATTTATAGCCTTATCATATTTTAGGAAATAGAGTTTTCCATTCAACAATGCACAATGGTTAGAAATCCAGCGATGGAAGTTCTCAGTTGACTCAATCTTTCTCCACAAGTCAGATTTCAACGAGTATATATAAGCATCGCAAGAATTGGTTACACGTAGAAGCTTGTAGTCATCTTCAGAAGAGGTATAATACAACACAGACGCTCTCGTTGTGGTCTCATAGCATTCTTTATGAGCATTGGTTTTTGACAAGATTCTATACTCACCTGTCAATGGATTCCATAAGACCAGATCAGAGTAGTATTCCTCCTCCACATTATCATCATGTTGAATTATGCCTACGCATACCAATCCATTGAAAGATGTTATGATTGACACGTTTCGAGGACTATCGAAAGGCAGACAGCGAGGGGCGGTTAAACCATCTTTGGGCGATTCACAGTCGATGGTGCGGAAGGTGCATGATGATGATGTTTTGGGTATGAAGAGTAGTTTGTGGCGATTTTGATGGTGCAGGTGCATGTTGGTAAACATTGGGGTGGTTAGGAACGAGTGCCATCCTTTGGAGACACACTTGAAACGGGCTACAGATTTGGCCGGAAGCCTTGGTAGTATGTGGAACAATACTATGTCTGGTGAAAGCTCAGCCGCCATGGCTTTACGTCTTCTATGAGTGATGTATTTTTTTTATGAACATTGTTATGGAAGATATTTAATAGCCTTCCTTCCGCAAGATTTGGTTTTAAAGTTTATCCGATACTTTAGTTTTGATTTTGATCTTACAGAATTTTCGGTTTAGGATATAGATTTTTTTTTCTAATAATTTACTATAAGGTTATTGTATCAGGGTAACTAAACCGATTCTAATTGGTTCTGTTGATTTTATTCTTATTAGAAAATAACAATCAAAAAAAAAGAAAAAAGAAAATAACAATCAAATTATAATAAGGGATAACGTCAAATATATTATTTCGGATATCCTTGACTAATTTAAATCCCCTCTCATAATCATAAATCCCCTCAAAGCTAGCCAATACTGATTCATGTAGTCGTTTGTAACCAGGATGATCACCATCATTGTCTCCATTTGCATGGCCCCTGTTACACCAGGGATGGATCTAGGTCACTTTTGTGGGTTCCCAGTAACCCATTCGGTTTAGAAAAATGGAAAAAATTAGTGAGAACCTCGTATTAATTGGAAATAATTAGTGAGAATCCGCTAGGACCGCCAAAGACCACCGTGGTCCAGTTGTCTTACTTACTGTTGGACATCCAGTTTCATATCAGCGGAAGCATTACCGGTGTTCGAAGAATTGGTTTTCATTGTGTTATGATTACACACACAAAACAGAGTGGAATATAAGAACGAAAGGAGAAACAGTTTTGGACAATTCTTATGAAATGAAATTGTCTTGGTAACCAGAAATGTTATTGGTTAATACATATATATACCTATGAGAATGACGGTTGTAGGAATTGGCGGGAATAACCGCTATATGAAACGGTGCCACCAATTCGTCATCTCGGTTCGATAATTAATTACGTAATAAACTAAAACATCCTAAAATACATAATAAACATACATAATAAACATACATAATTAAGTTTATAATCTAACATACTCCCCTAAACTTAATTATGTTTAGAAGCATGTATGAGGACATTCCGGGTCGTTTTTGCCTGCATCTTCTTCATCCCTTCCCAGTCATTACCGGCAAACAAAGCATAGTGATGGATCGCCTCTTCATCTTGAATATCTCCGTCCCTTTTCCTTCTTCATGGCAGAGATCCGATGAACCTTTGTCTTGTTCCACCATTTCCTTATCTATCGCTTTTCCTTGCACAGCCCTGAACTTGTAGTAATAGATTAATATGTCCTGATACATGGCATACAATGTCCTCATCAGTTCTACAATATCATATTCATAACCCACATCGTTTTCCACTACTGCCCAGCGGTCGTTGGTCGACATAATCTTATACCCTGATTCATCTTCCTTCAAACGAACGGTTCTTTTCATAATATTCTTGTCTTCATGAACGGTTCCGGTCATCGGAACATCATCTTGCATATCGCATATGAAGACATACGAGTCTTCATCTTCTTTATCGTTGCAGTCACCACCGGAATCGTAGCATTCCGTTTGTTCGATTGAATCATTGTGATCCTTCTGATCACCGATTGGTTCTTCCTGATCTTCCCGATCGTAACCAATCATATGGATATTCGGGGTGAAGCATGCCCCATCGTGAACATCTGTACTTGCCAGATTCAATATCGAAACGTCTTCTTCGTCATCTGAACGTCTCTTGAATTGTTCCTGTTGGTGCACTTGTGTCTGTACTTTGTCTGTATTCGGTCTGATATAAACGATGTCCTGATTTGTGTTGTAAGTTGACCAAGTCAACCATCCTCCGGTTTGACTTGGACAACAGTTGAAAGATGTTCTGATCGAAGGATAGCCTCGAAGGATACACCTGATCCTTCGAGGTGATCGAAAGATATGGTTCGACCATGGTTCGACCATTAGACCTCGAAGGATGATCCTTCGAGGTCCACGCTGATCTTTCGTGTAACATGTGGTCGACAGATGATCCTTCGGACCATCTGTCGAATCCTTCGAGCAGACCTGCTGAGCTGGGTATATATACCCATGCATGTGTTGAGAGTTCTAGAGTTCTGCCATTCCCACACACCCGAGAGATAGAAGCTTAGAGAGCATTCTGCCCAGAACTCACTCACACACTTAGAGAGTTTATAGAACACTTCTGTAAACATTGAGCTTGTAACCGAAACCCTCATTGCATTAATACGACTAGTGTTAATCGGTGAATCTTTGTGTGTTTGTTTCTCTACTTGCTACTAACTCGGTTTGCTTGCTAGCTTGGATTCCGCACTCGCTAGTAGGTTTGTATAACAAGGTTTAGGTTCGTAATCCTCCGCGAAAAGGGACCTACAAGTGGTATCAGAGCTAAGGCTCTTAACCTTGTTTAAAACCGGGTTTTTACAAGTTGTGGTGTGTTGAAACACTTGGTTTTGCACCTGTTTTTACCAAGTTTCTTGCTTTTTCTTTGAGTAAAAACGTGTCTAAACTAACCGGGAGTGTTCAAGTTTTGGTTGGGTAACATAAAAATTGGTTTTTAGAAAACTTTGTGTTTTCCGGTGGTATTCCGGTGTGTTTCCGGTGACTGGCTTAAGGATAAGGTTATCCTTTTTGGGCAATCTTTCAAAAGTTGGTGGGAAAGTTGATCTGACATCCCCTTTTGCCGAAAGTTTGACCTTACCAACCTGTCACCTTTTCACCAACCTTTCACATCAAAGTCAGTTGTGTCAGAGCCTCTCGAAAGATATCTTTCGACATCGAAAGATCATCCTTCGATATCTTTCGATCAAGGAGGGCTCGAAAGATTTATATCCTTCGACCCATCCTTCGAAGTCTGAAACATATCCTTCGACAGAGGAATCTTTTCGAAAGACTAGTGTCCGAAAGATTAGGATCCTTCGTATTGGTGAATCTTTCGAGATCTGTTGTTCGAAAGATAAGGATTTGGCTCGAAAGATAAGGATCTTTCAAAGGGAATCTTTCGAGTTCTTGAATCTTTCGAAATCATTGTTCGAGAGTCAACAGTAATCTTTCGAGTACTGTTGATCCTTCGAACAAGGTTATATCTTTCGATTGAGGTTTGTTTATTGTTAACAAGTTTCTGTGATTTCAGATCTTTCGACCAGGATCTTTCGGTTGTGTTATCTTTCGGATCTTTCTTACTTAGCATTTATTTTGCTTATCTATCATGAATCCGAGTTGGTGGGGAAGTCCGGCTCCAGACAGTGGAAAATACATGAATACCAGTCAATCTCCATCATGGGCCGAATCTCCAGTTTCTACATCCTCACAAGCAAATGCCACTCCAGCTGGTCAATGGGCGTTTGTTTCAAATCAAACTCCGAGTATTCAAAGTCTTCTACTAAGCGAAAGTGAAACCGGAAGTTTAAACAGGCCTCCAAAGTTGATGCATCTTCATGAATATCCGGGATGGGTTGATCGTTTCCATACATATATTCTTGGTCAAAATACAGAGTTGTGGTTACGGTTCATTACGGAATTCGATCAAACTATCGAGGTTGCTGCTTCTTCGACAGCTACATTTGCCGATCTTCCTGATGAACAAAAGAAGACGTATGACTTAGAAAAGAAAGCATACGCTATCCTCACTCAAGCACTGAGCAAGGATATTTATCATCAGTTCGTCAGTTTCAAGACTACGAAGAAGTTGTGGGATGCATTGAAGACAAGAGGAGTAGGTAATGAAGCCACACGTCAACTACGACGAGATCTACTGAAGAAAGAATTTGATGGCTTCACATGTATGGATAAGGAGTCCTTGGGAGATATGACAAGCCGTTTCTATCACCTGCTTACTGAGCTGACAAACTTTGAAGTCACAACGACTCCAACAGAGGTGGTAAAGAAGTTTGCCGATGCATTGCCGCCTCAATGGAATAACTTCCTGGAAATCTTGAAGTACAACGGAACGTTGAGAACTACCAATATCAACGATTTCGTGCAGCTTCTGGAGAACAAGGATCAGGAAGAAACGTTGAAGGCAAAGAGAGTTGCAGTGCCACAGAATCCAGAGATGTATTATGGCACCTCCACTACTTCATCTGCAAAAGCTGGATCACATGCTCCACTTCAAACGGCGTTTGTCACAAGCACGGATATGTATGGCAATCCAGTGCAAGTTCCTGTAAAGCCGCCTCCAACCACAGATCTGTATGGAAATCCAATACAACCACCTCATCCTCCTCCTGCTCAACAACCTCAATATGCATGTTATGGAGGAACATCATCTGCTGCAGGTCAACAATCAAAGTCAAGTACAGTACAGCTCGACACGTCAAGCTTCTCTAAAATCAGTGTAGAAGTAGCTAAGGAACACATGGAGCTGCTTAACACTGTAGTGAGCGCGTACTGTGGGTTGATAGAAGGTCAGATTGGAAACATTAATCTGACACAAGAAGATTACAGGCAGATTGATAAGGAGGAGATGGACTTGATGGACATCAAGTGGGCCTTTGCGAGTGCTGTGAGAAGAGCAAAGGATTGGATGGAAAGTACTGGAAGAACCAGCTTGGAAAGTAAGCGAGACACCAAGTATGGGTTCGATAAGCAAGCTGTTAAGTGCTTCAACTGTGGTGAACGGGGCCACTTTAAACGGGAATGTACAAAGCCAGCCCAGCACGGGAATCAAAACCCCTTCAGGAACCAAGGCAACCAGCAGAACAGAAACAATGATCGTACATTGGTGCCTGTCAACAACCAAACCAACCGAGCACTTGCAGTTCAGGTGGATGAAGGTTGTGACTGGTCAATCCAGTTGGGTGGTGATGCTCCTGATGGAACAGCATGTTTTGCTCAGATTGTGAAGGAGCTGGTTCACACCAATGGTGGAGAATCTTCTGTCAGTGGTGATGAATCGTCTGAAGATGAAGACTCCTCTGGATACAGCAGGAGTGTTGATGAAGAATCATCCAACTCTGGTGATGATCATGTGGGTGAGACATCTAATGTTTCGGATGATATTGACATTGATGAACTCTTGGGGGAAGCTGTAGCAGAAACTCAAAGAAGATCTATTCTGGTGGATCAAGCTGCTTACTCTTCGTCTTCTCTCCATTCAGCCTTTATGGCTAATGTCGACGGTTCATCAAGTCAGGTATGTGTCGATGAACCCACTGCTGTTAATTGTGATGAATGTGCTAGGTTGCATGCTAGATGTGCTGATCTTGAGAAAAGTATGTCTGAGTTGCAAGGCAAACATGATGCTTTACAAGCTAGTTTGTTTGACTTGCAAGACAAACATACTACTGTGAATGAGAATTTGAGTGACTTGCAAAGTAAGCATGACGCTTTGCAAGAAAAATATGATGTGACCTTTCTCCACAATCAGAAGTTGACTGTGGATCTCTCTAAATGCACAGAAGCCAACATGTTTTATGAAAACCATGAAAAAGAATTTAAGTCAGTAATTGAAACATTAAAGAAGGATAAAACTGAACTGACTAAAATGGTTTCAAGAAAACAAACTGATATTAATTTGTATATATCTCGCCTTGAGAGTATGCAAAAAGAGATGGCTTGTGTGAAAACCGAAAGTGATGCGATCCAACTCAAGCTAGACAGTTATTTGAGTTCTAGCTATGTGTTAGATCACATCATTGACGTTCAGAAGGAAAAGAGAGATGTCACATGCATTGGCTACAAGAAGTGTCCACCACCAGTGAGACATAATTATGATGCCATGCCTGATGAAGAGGACAGGGTTTTCTTTGAACCTACTGTGCCTCTAGATGTTAAGGAGTTTGCTGCAGGACTCGGATACCAAAAGGAAGTATCCTTAGATTCAGATGTGTCAGCAGATACATTTGTGAGTGCTGAACAGAATCAAGATCCTCCAGTTGTGATTGAGGATGCTGATTCGTCTGATGATGAATCTGACGATACTGTCCCAGCAAAGTCTGATGCGGTAGCCAAAAACGAGGACATACCTCTTGAGAATCACATTCTATGTGATCCCCCTGTCAAACCCGCTAAGACTGTTGCAACTGAGTCCTCGTCTGAGAAGGAGTCGGAGAGTGTGAATTTGCTGTACACTCTAGTTGGTGATGATAAAATTTACTCAGACAAAGATTTTCCCATTAAGAATGTTAATCAATCCTTAATCTGCAAAGTCTTTGAAAATTCGACGAGTAAGTTCTTGGGAAAGGCAGGACCTAAAGTTACAGTCACCCAGTGTCCTCCAATCCCAAAGGCTGAAGTTCGAAAGCAATTTGGCAACAAGAAATTGCCAACAGTGCCAACACAGCAAAATCACACCAAACCCAAAGGTAAAGCACCGGCTCCAGTGCAAAAGAAGCCGAACCAAAAGAAGAAGAAGAATGTTAACTTTGTGAAATCGACGGGAACAGACAAAATTGAGAAGTTTGAAAATCAATCTTACTTAGATTTTGTCAAGAAAGCTTTTGTCGAGAAAAGAAATGAACCAAGTAGTTCAAAACCTAGTACCTCGGGTTCACAAAGTTCAACATCATCGGCTAGACGATCACATGATTCTTCGGGGTTTGTAGAACGAAGATCATGTTTTGAGTGTGGAACCATTGGGCACATTATTAGAAACTGCCCATATCTTCATAAGCAGAAAGGAAAGGTTGATGATCCCCGTGGTAAGACTGACCGTAAGCCATCTGTTTCCACAAAACAAGATCCCCGACTTGTAAAAGAAAGGGAAAAGAAACAGAAACGGCAACAGGTCAAGAAAATTGAAAAAGCGATTAAAACCGATGTGGTTCATAAACAATCTGTTGTTGTAAAACCAGAAAATTCTAAAACTTCAAATCATCAAGAAGTTAAAATTTTAAAGAAAAACACTGGTGAAACCAAACAGACTTGGAAACCAAAAACGGTTGTTGAATCAGGGGGACCATCACAATTCACCAACCATCAAAGACAAGAAGTTATTGTCATTGATGAAAATGGAAGACCCAAGACCACAATGGCTTGGGTCCCCATCTCCAACTAATTCATTTGAGTTCATGTGCAGGGTGCTTCAGGAGGAACTATCAGTAGTCATTGGATTGTTGATAGTGGGGCATCCAGGCACATGACAGGCGACATGAAGCTTCTCTACGACGTTAAATCTATTAGAGGAGGTTATGTTGCTTTTGCTGGAGATAAAGGTGGATACATAACGGGTGAAGGAATGATATCTAACGGGATTGTCAGCTTTGACAAGATCAATTTTGTGCAACAACTTGATCACAATCTTCTTAGTGTTTCTCAAATCTGTGACAAGAAATTTTCAGTACACTTTGATGCTAATGGATGTTATGTGCTGAAACCCGGCTTCAAAATTCCAAAAGAATGGATTCTCTTGTCGGCTCCAAGGATAAATGATTTGTACGTCCTTGACATGAGCCAAGCTATTACTACGTCTGCACAAGCAACTTGTTTCGTTTCCAAAGCCACAGAAAAAGACACTATCTCTTGGCACAGACGAATGGGTCACATTCACTTACGCAAAATGAATCATCTGGTTTCAAATGAATTGGTGAATGGTGTTCCCCTCAAAAATTTCCATCTTCAAGACATCTGTGTTTCGTGCCAGAAAGGAAAGCAAACAAAGAAGAAGCACCCTACAAAGAAGATCAACACAGTGGCAGTTCCTCTTGAACGTTTGCACATGGATTTGTTCGGTCCTGTCAAGCACAAGAGTATTCGGGGTGATCAATACTGCCTCGTGGTTACTGATGATTATTCAAGATTTTCTTGGGTTGCGTTCATGGCACACAAGAGTGAAACCTTTGGCATCATCAAAAACTTGATCATTCAGATTGAGAATTTGTATAAGTTGAAGGTTAGGCGGATACGTAGCGACAATGGTACTGAATTTAAAAATCATTCCATGACGGAGTTCTGCACTTCAAAGGGTATTCTTCATGAGTTTAGTGCAGCTTATACTCCTCAACAGAATGGTGTCGCTGAACGTAAGAACCGCACATTGATCGAGACTGCTAGGACAATGTTGGTAGAGTCGCAGCTACCCATTCCATTCTGGACTGAAGCTGTGGCCTCTGCATGTTACACATTGAACAGAGTCCTTACAGTCAAAAGACACAACAAGACCTGCTTTGAGCTTCTTCAGAAACGGAAACCAGATTTGTCTTATCTAGAACCGTTTGGAGCTCCATGCACAATCATCGATCCTAATGGAAAGTTTGGGGCAAGAGCAATTGATGGATACTTTCTTGGGTATGCCACCCCTAACCTACGAGTCTGGAATCTAGAGACTAAAAGGGTCGAGGAATGGTCTGAGGTCAGAGTACAAAGGCACACTTTGCCAGTCAAATGTCCTGGTCAGCCTTGGATGTTTGAGTACGATGACTTTTTCAATTCGATCAATGTTGAAGCCGTTGAAGAAAATGCTGCGGCTAGGATGTTTTTCGAGAGTGACAATGCAACAGTTTCACCGGTGGTTCGTCCGATTCTTGTTAATCAAGAACCATCTTCTTCGGTGAACAATAATACTCTCAACAATGAGGATTTTCATGATGCAAACGAATTGAACGAATCTTCAGAGGATGATGAATTTCTAGATGCAGATCAAGAAGCTCCTACAACAGCAGTTCATGGTACTTCAGAGGGTACTCCTCCAGTAGATGCTCATAGAACAGCTGAGGCTACTGCATCATCCTCTTCGTCAATTCCGGGTCTTGAATTGGTTGTTGATCTTAATCTTAACAACCTGGGTATAAATGTTCCAGTTCCAGACAATCCAGAAACAAGGATTCATAATACCCATCCTCAACAAAACATCATTGGAAATGTGCAAAGTGGCGTACAAACAAGAAACATGTTGCGAAACAACAACAATGCAGGCTTGTATGCAGCTATTCGAGAATCCGGGCAACAAAACGACTGGTCCTTCGCGTGTTATGTCTCACAAGAAGAACCAAGGACGTGGAAAGAAGCTTTGAAGGATAATGCCTGGGTTGAAGCAATGCAGGAAGAACTGCAACAATTCCAGAAGCTGGGTGTCTGGAAACTTGTAGAGAAACCTGCTGGATACAAGAAGATTGGTACCCGTTGGGTTTTCAAATGCAAAAAGGATGACCGCGGAGTTGTTATCCGAAACAAAGCTCGTTTAGTCGTTCAGGGTTTTCGTCAGATTGAAGGGATCGACTACAACGAAGTCTATGCACCAGTGGCACGTCTCGAAGCAATTCGAATCTTTCTAGCCTATGCGTCCTTCAAAGGATTCAAGGTTTATCAGATGGACGTGAAAAGTGCATTTTTACATGGTGTGGTTGAAGAAGAGGTGTACGTCGAACAGCCTCCAGGTTTTGAAGATCCTATTCATCCCGATCGGGTTTGGTTGCTCAACAAAGCTCTTTATGGTCTTCATCAAGCACCACGAGCTTGGTATGCAACCTTATCTCACTATCTGCTGGAGAACGGTTTTCGTAGAGGTCTTATCGACTGTACTCTCTTCATCAAAGAACAAGATGGAGATCTTCTTCTGGTACAGGTATACGTTGATGACATTATTTTTGGTTCTACTAATGATGTCTTGTGTAGGGAATTCGAGCGCATTATGCAGGATAAATTCGAGATGAGTGCTATGGGGGAAATGACCTTCTTCTTGGGCCTACAAGTACAACAAACGGAGTCTGGGATATTCATCCATCAGACTAAATATGTTGGTGACATCTTGAGCCGGTTCCAGATGTCTGATGCAACGCCCATTGGTACCCCATTGCCAACTAATCACGGAATTACTCCAGACTTGAAGGGAGAAGCTGTTAGCCCTTCTATCTATCGCGCCATGATCGGATCTCTCATGTACCTCACAGCATCAAGGCCAGACATAATGTACCCAACGTGCCTGCTTGCTAGATATCAAGTTAACCCGAAGGCCTCACATCTTGCTGCTGTTAAAAGGATTTTTCGTTATTTGAAGGCGTACCCTGACACCGGTCTGTGGTACCCTAGGGATAATAACTTTGAATTGGTAGCCTTCAGTGATTCTGATTTTGGCGGATGTAAAATCGACGGCAAGTCCACAACGGCTGGATGTCAGTTTTTAGGAAATCGCCTAGTCACATGGCAGTGCAAGAAGCAGACGTGTGTAGCTACATCAACATGCGAAGCTGAATACATTGCTGCCTCAAGTTGTTGCTCCCAAGTTCTTTGGATCCAACAACAGATGCGGGACTACGGTTTTGAATTCCTAACTACTCCTATTTACGTTGATAATTCTGCTGCTTTAGATATCACTAGAAATCCTGTGCAGCATTCAAAGACCAAACACATCGAAATCAAATATCACTTCATACGTGATTGCTTTGAGAAAAGGCTAATCGATGTTGTTAAGGTCCACACCGATGACCAACGTGCCGACTTATTTACCAAAGCATTTGACAAATCAAGATTTGACTTTTTATTATTGGTAAACGGCATTAAGGTCAAGCAAGAGTAAAACCAACATCGGAAAATCATTTTTGTAAATACCTTTGTGTTTTTAAATTTATCTTAGTTTGTTGATTTTAGGGGGAGTAAATCCAAAAATCGGAAAATCCAAAAACATCGAAAAAATTCAAAAACACAAAAACAATAGAAAAACAAAAATGAGTTTCCTGGCGAGCAAAAGAGAAAATGATAGTACATCAGTGGTCTATCCAAACCTCTTTAAACCTTAAATGAAAAACGATAAGCAGCTCTATATAAGATGTATCGGTAGGCTCACAATCATTTTAAAGTGTGCAGGGTGATATAAATCTTAATCGACTGAAGACCAGGTGGGAACCATTCATTGGCATATGGTCTTAGTACCGAAATTTCGTTTGATAGATTGCCGAGGTTCTGAGATATTCGGTCTTTATGCTGCTTATCATCTGGGTATCATGGTTGTATCTTTTACCGAAAAATAACGGGGACGCAAGTCTAGATCTTCCATGATACTATACATACGTGTACATATTGCATATTGCATTCGACCTCAATAAGTGATAAACAATCACATGTCCAAATCAAATAAGTGATAAAATATCACATTTTTCCGGGTGTCAAGTTCGTCTCTCTGCTGTACGGAAGTACTGACCTGTTCACGGACTTGCACCTGTGCCCTCATGCATACGAAAATCAAGTTCCTCATCAATAAGTGATTATATCACATAGGACTTGTTTTCAAATCAAAATAAGTGAGTATCTCACAATTTATACGGTCAAACAGATGATAATCGGTATACTCACCGGTAAGATGAACTCTCGTGCATACCTTGATACGGGAATGTGTCGTGATGTGGATGAACACCGGTCGGTAAGTATAAATCATACGTTAACGTATCCTCTAAACATGATTACATCTGATAAGTTGAGCTTAAGTGGACAACAATACCGATAATTGTTATAGGATGCTTATCTTAATGTTAACTAACTGAACAACAAGAGTGTTTTGGCATGACCGTACACTGATATGATTCTCTTACCCTCGAAACTCGCAAAAAGAATGTCTGTATATATTTATGTACTGCTTAGCTTTTATTATTTCTTTTAAACAGTTTCGTCGTTTGGTGCATATCAGCACGACATTAGCGGTGATGTCGTTTGATAACACTCAAAGGATTTTAAATTGTTGTCTTTTTTAATGTCAAAAATACCAAAAAGATTTTAGGCTTGTTTTAATATAAACTTTATAAAAAGCCAAAAAATTTTATTTCTACTTTATTTTCGATCGTACGATGTTGGAGCTCGAGTCTTTGTTACCTGAAACCTGACTGAAAACCGGACTGACTAAATCTTCATAAACGGTCAAAAAATATTTGCAGATTTTGAAAGTTAGAATTTAAAATTGATAAATTTATTAAACTTTCAAATTGTCGGACGGTGTTTGATTATGACATGGTCATTCGTGTGTCATTTGTTTATGCTATATTCCAAGCAGTTGTTCTCATTACGCGTTTAGATTTCTTGCATGTGCAGATTCTAAAGGCTAGGAGAACATGGTCGATGACAAGCTTTGGAATGAAGACACGACGAGAAGGCGCTCAAAAGATGAAGATGATCGAGTTGCCGCTGGCCATCATCAACACCACAAGGATCTCACTTCATAAAGATAAAGTCTTTTCACGAGCATAACTCAAGGGGGAGCTTATGTTAAGGGGGAGTTTGTCAACACACTTCCTACATGATACGGGTAGTTTGTTGATACACTCTCTACTTTCAAGACGTGAAGACTTTGAAGATCCTCCGGCATTGAAGACATGATAGGACATCAGAGTCTTGAAGACCTGAAGACCAAAGACTGTCGAAGTTCCAGACAAGTCTACACTTTTAGAAGAACAAGACAAAGCTTAGAGATCAAAGACAAAGCTACAGCCAAGGGGGAGTTTGTTGGTGCACTTGTGTCTGTACTTTGTCTGTATTCGGTCTGATATAAACGATGTCCTGATTTGTGTTGTAAGTTGACCAAGTCAACCATCCTCCGGTTTGACTTGGACAACAG
This sequence comes from Helianthus annuus, assembly GCF_002127325.2. Taxonomy (NCBI): domain Eukaryota; kingdom Viridiplantae; phylum Streptophyta; class Magnoliopsida; order Asterales; family Asteraceae; genus Helianthus; species Helianthus annuus. The sequence continues at coordinate 4,503,099 of NC_035444.2, forward strand.
TTGAAAGATGTTCTGATCGAAGGATAGCCTCGAAGGATACACCTGATCCTTCGAGGTGATCGAAAGATATGGTTCGACCATGGTTCGACCATTAGACCTCGAAGGATGATCCTTCGAGGTCCACGCTGATCTTTCGTGTAACATGTGGTCGACAGATGATCCTTCGGACCATCTGTCGAATCCTTCGAGCAGACCTGCTGAGCTGGGTATATATACCCATGCATGTGTTGAGAGTTCTAGAGTTCTGCCATTCCCACACACCCGAGAGATAGAAGCTTAGAGAGCATTCTGCCCAGAACTCACTCACACACTTAGAGAGTTTATAGAACACTTCTGTAAACATTGAGCTTGTAACCGAAACCCTCATTGCATTAATACGACTAGTGTTAATCGGTGAATCTTTGTGTGTTTGTTTCTCTACTTGCTACTAACTCGGTTTGCTTGCTAGCTTGGATTCCGCACTCGCTAGTAGGTTTGTATAACAAGGTTTAGGTTCGTAATCCTCCGCGAAAAGGGACCTACAGTTCCCCGTCTTCGTGAATACTACGGCCCATACCATAGCCGTCTTCAACCCTTTCATGGCTGAAACTTGGGACACTTATTTGTCCGTATTTTAACTTCTGGGAATCCTTATCGATTCCGTCATGTCATCTGATTCACGGTTCTTGCAGACGTAATTCATTGTTGGAACAACATCTTGTTCCACGCGCAGCCTCCTTCATCTTTCGTCTCCGTATACTCTGTTTTGTTCATCATCCGGTTGTGCCCGGAATCATATAATATCGACCGATTTTCTTCGATTTCCCACCGTGGCTCTGATACCACTATGTTGGACATCCAGTTTCATATCAGCGGAAGCATTACCGGTGTTCGAAGAATTGGTTTTCATTGTGTTATGATTACACACACAAAACAGAGTGGAATATAAGAACGAAAAGAGAAACAGTTTTGGACAATTCTTATGAAATGAAATTGTCTTGGTAACCAGAAATGTTATTGGTTAATACATATATATACCTATGAGAATGACGGTTGTAGGAATTGGCGGGAATAACCGCTATATGAAACGGTGCCACCAATTCGTCATCTCGGTTCGATAATTAATTACGTAATAAACTAAAACATCCTAAAATACATAATAAACATACATAATTAAGTTTATAATCTAACACTTACCTCATGAGCCGTTTGTTGGTGTGGGATTATGATGACGCTTACACTTGTTGTATTGTGTATAAGGTTCAGGATCATATACAAACATGTATCTATTGATGTGGAATTACTTAATCCATGCGGGTCAAAAGTAGCGGGTTGTTTATGTAATTAATAGAGAGTTAGTTTAAGTTGTAAATAGATTAAGTATACAAGTGCGGGGACCAGAAGTGACGAAGTGAAAGTTTATAACCTACATCTAAGGGAATCGACATTCATTCCCTGGAGACGTGACTCTTCAAAGAAGGCGGCAAACATCAAGATCTTCAAGAGACGCATCGTTTCATCAAGAAGACACAACTGTTCGGACGCACCTCTTCGATATGTATAAATAGGGTTAGGATTTTCATTTGTAAACACAACTCTCAATCATTCTCATTCTGTACAATCACATTCACTCAGGTTCAATTGAATTCTTGTTGTTTATTCTATTTGTTGTTTCATCTTTATTTTCGTATCAAGTTCATAGATTGGGACCAAAAATTGGCATTAGAGCCTAGGGTTCAAATCTGATACGTTTTCAATTCGTTCTTCAACCCGTGAATCAGAAATCAAATCGATTCAGAAGGAAATCAATTCAGGCAGCAATTCGATTCAGTAAAATCAAATCAGTATTGAAGAAGGAGAAGCAAATTGATTCAGTATAACATCGATTCAGAACTAGAAAGCCACGAGGAAGGATCGAACAGAAGAAACCAAATCAATTTTAGTCAATTAAGTACCAATGGATTAAATCTTAATCGGTTCAGAACCAGAAATCTTGAAGCCAAATCATCAACATCAAACTGTTTCAGTAATATCGATTTGGATATATATCGATTCAGTCAAGAAGATCAAGAGAGAAACGATTTCCAAACCCATAAATCAATTCAGTGCAAACCAATTCGGAGTAAATTGATTCAGACGTGAAAGTCACGAAGCCAGGAGAAGAAAATCAATTTTAGAAGCAAAATTTTATCAGAAGCAAAAAAAGCGAGAAGGCTGGTTTGTTCACTAAAAAAGGTTGAAGACCTATTTTGTTTCTGCAAATACAAAACAAACACTGCAAGAAAAAAAATCATTATATTCAAGAAAGGTGATCAACTAACCCTAGTGCGGAAACTTTTAAACTCCGTGCCAGATAGATTCATTCAGATTATTGCATCTATTGAACAATACTCAGATTTAGACACTATGACTCTTGACGAAGCAATTGGAAGATTAAAAACCTTCGAAGAAAGAATCAAGTGTAAGAAAGGAATCCTTGGAGATAGCCAAGACAAACTCTTGTTCACACATCACGACAACAATTTTGGTCATGGTAGACACTTTGGAAATCGTGGACAAGGAATACTTAATCAGTCACGAGGCCGAGGCTGTGACAGGTTTAGACAAGAAGAAAGAGAAGATGACATGTCACACGATAATAATCATGATTATGATAGACGGAAGAGATACCCAAGATTCGTGTCTGACATATGTAAGGTAAGGTGCTATAATTGCAATTATTATGGACACTTTGCCTCAGATTGTCCTAAACCCAACCAAAGAAAAGAAGAAGCAACCTTAATTTGATCCAAGTGTCTATCTTCCGCCACCTCCAGCTGCTACACCTCAACCCATATTCACTACAAGTGACTACTTTCGTATTAAATTAGCGGCTACTCCACTTCAACCTCTATGTGTTACACCTCAAGCCCAACCTCAAAAAGGCAACCAAAATCCTTTCGGAAATCAAACAAATACATCCACGGCCAACTCAAATCAAACTGATGAAAGGTGTGACTGGTCTGTACAATGTGGAAGTGGAGATTGTTGGTGCACTTGTGTCTGTACTTTGTCTGTATTCGGTCTGTATGTAAACGATGTCCTGAGTTAGTCTGTAAGTTGACCAAGTCAACTATCCTCCTAGTTTGACTTGGCCAATAAGTTGTAATATGTTTGTCTGTGTCGAAGGATAGCCTCGAAGGATACTGTTGATCCTTCGAGGTGCTCGAAAGATATGCTTCGAATGATTAGACCTCGAAAGGTGATCTTTCAAGGTCCCTGCTGATCCTTCGAGTGACTTGTCTTCGATAGATGATCCTTCGGACCATCTATCGGATCCTTCGGGATAGACAACATGAGCTGGGTATAAATACCCATGCAGTGTGTTAAGTGAAGATAGATGCACACAGACAAGAGACTTGAGAGCTGAGAGCATTCTGTCCGAAACACACACACACATAGTGAGAGTTTACAAGTTAGATTTGTAAACATTGTGCTTGTAACCGGAACCTTCATACGTATTAATACAGTGGTGTTAATCGGTGAACTCTTGTGTGTTTGTTTCTCTACTTGCTTCATCCCGGTTTGCTTACTAGCTTGGATTCCGCACTCGCTAGTAGGTTTGTATAACAAGGTTTAGGTTCGTAATCCTCCGCGAAAAGGGACCTACAAGTGGTATCAGAGCCATGGTGCCCGATTTAGTAAATCTAACAGTTTACTAAGTCACATGTGCTCTAGATCTGTGATTTTTGTGCATTTTTGTTCAAGATGTAAAAATGGTGAAAATGAGAAAAACTCAGATCTGGACCCGAATATTCAGATCTGTGATAAAACGAGTGTTGGGTTTTATGTTTTTCTCCTAAATCTTCAAGTTTCCTTCATCAAAAATCGTGTACAAATGTTTTCATCGAATCTGCAAATTTACCCAGATGTCTGTGTTCTTGATGTTCTTCACATCTTGATGTGTTGAAAGATGTGAAGAACTTCGAAAGATCAAAAGAATTCATCGAAGGTTCAAAACATAATCTCGAAGGATCAACACAACATTTTGAAAGATCAGATATTTTCTTTATATTTTCGAAGGGTCAACCAACTGTTTTAGAAAGATCACTTCAATCCCTTGAAAGATCAACTCCTGTCCTCGAAAGGTCAACTCAATTCATCGAAGGATCAAAAACAGTTCTGTTCGAAGGGTCATGGTCAAACAATCTTGAAAGATCATTTTGTTGTCGAAGGGTCATGTTCATCAACAGTATCTCGAAGGATCAAGTGGATCCAGTTCGAAAGATCAAAATCTGTTTTGAAAGATCGTCATCTTCATCAACCGAATCGAAAGATCAATCTTACCTTCCAACTTATTTCGAAGGATTCAGTTGAAATTTGTTAATCGAAAGATGTGGTCGGACGGTGATGAACAGATTACGAAAGATAAAAAAAAAAAAAATTTGTGAATCGAGAGATCAGATGTTCTTCGAAGGTTCATCAGTCTTCGAAGGGTCATCATCCAGTTCGAAAGATCAAATTGACCTCCAACAGCTTCGAAGGATCTTCTTGCCCCTCAATAACATCGATAGATCATCATATTGTTTCGAAACATCTGATCTTTCGAAGAATAGCGGCTGAACTTTTTGTGGGGTTTTTGATTTGAGTTGGTGGCTGCTTGTTGTTTTTTCGAGGAAAGAGAAGATAATAAAGACAAAGGGAAGGTGTGGTTGACTGGTAAGCTGAATGTTGAAGCTGGGGTTATGCAATGAATGTTTCTGCATGGGCTAAGATAACGAGGCCCAAATGGTTTCAAACTTGTTGACTTATTTCAAGGCCCACCTGATTATTGAAATAATTTCTCACAAGTTGTAAACCTCAGCTGAAGCTGATATGCTAACGATTTCATTTGGGGTCCATCAGCTTCCATAGTGGGCCACTAATTTGTGAAATTATTTTCTTGATTTGAACCGCGATTCTAAATGTCAACGTCAAATGTGTATGAATTTGGAAGCGCGAGGGATGATGCGGGATGATGAAAACAAGCGATGATGAAAACTTGATTTTTGAAAAATGTGGGGTAGTCACCGTTACCGATGCAAATGGCAAAAATGGTAACGCGACTATTATGGGCCAAAAACAACACGGTATGTTCGCTTCCGCTCGTCATTCAATGAAGATTGACGACAGTTCCGCTCAGTGGAGGGAATTGGTGAACATTTGACGACAGTTTCTTTGAAGTGGAAAGAATCTGTTAAGGTTTAGAGATTTTACCAAAGAAATGGGGGGATAAAAATTTTTCATATGTTGAATTTCTTCGGTAAATTTCTAAACGCAATCATAGGTATGCTTAAAGATCAAGACTTGATGCAGTTGTTATAGAATGGAACCCTTATCAAATGCCGGTTGGAGTATTGGAAGATCAGCGGAAGATTGTAGGTCCCCTTGATGTATGGATCTTTAACAGAATTCTCTATCTAACCTAGAGTGCGGAATCCTCTAGATCAGATTGTAGCAGAAAACGTGTGGAACAGCAAATCACTTTCAATATGGGTTTTCTATTGATTATCAAACCAAAGTATTACAATCAATCAAAACCCTAATCCTCTCTCTCAAATTCGTCCAAAGCCTATTGCCTCTCACGAATTTCTCACACAAACTGTTTTGGCTGATTTACTGATTAACTGATCAACCTAAACCCTAAAGCCTAACCTTGTTTATATAACACAAGGTTTACTATTTGGGCTAGGGTTTGCAACATGGGCAAGCCCAATTCGTTTCCCCTTGACCCAAATGGGTTTAGTTTAGCCCAAACACTATAATCTCACTAATACAAAGCTAAACCCGCTAACTGTTTATCGTTTAACTAATTACAAGATATCCAAAGACCAAATCTAAGCTGTTGTCACAAACATGCACCAACAAACTCCCCCTTGACAATAGCTTCATAAAAACTTTGTCTTCAGTCTTTTGTCTTCGGTCTTCTTGCAATCTTCAAGTAATCTTGCACTGTCTTTGGTCTTTGGATAGCTTCAGCTTCAATAGCTTCTGTCAGCAACAGACTCCCCCTAAGCTGATGCATCCAATCACCAAATCTTCAACACGTTAGCGTTTGAGTAAACTCCAGTTCAACATTTGCAAAGCAATCTTCAATTCTTCAACTTGTCTGCAATATAGAAAGGAGGTTCTACCATGCATCCAATCAAACTCTCATCTTCTCAGCAACAAACCGCTTCAATCTGTATACTATAAAACAAACATCTCGAGAAACCATAAGAATTTTTCAACATAAGTTAAATAAATTATTATTTTTCAAGAGATTGGATAAACTGTGTAACAGATTAAGCTTTTTCAAAATCATCAACACGCAAAACATTTTGCTCAACACACAAGAACCCGCCTGATTGAAAATTTTGAGCTCACTTACTAACACCGTCTCCCCCTATCAGTAACAATTCCTCCAAGAATAACAGTTTTCCGTACGTTAAGAATTTTAACAGAAAGAGACACTATTTTTGGATTTTTATATTTTCTGAAAGCAAGTAAATAACAAAAACAATAAACACTCTATTTTTGTGAGAATCACTGGTAAGAAGATCATATCAGCACAATCAAACTGTTTCACACAATTAGATAATTCTTTATTCAATTTTTAGTGAAAGCAGTTCACGACGATTACCAGTATGTTTGTCCACCTAAACAAAATGCATGAACATTTCAAGTACCATTACCGTATGATACGTTAAGGTAATTTTATTTTCTGAAATATCAGCGTGTCCCATAAAAAGATATACCCCCACGATCAAGGTATGCACAAAGATTCATCGTAGTAGGTGAGTATACTGATGTCATACTTTAAGATATTCTGACTGTGTCTAGTTCTGCATTTAAACTGTTTTTATCATGTTTTAATTGCTTAACTATGAACACCCAAATAAATACTAATCAAATCCTGGAAATATAAACAGCACACTCTATCATGCAAGTATCTTCCCTACCACATATTTCACAATGTATGGATCTTTAACAGAATTCTCTATCTAACCTAGAGTGCGGAATCCTCTAGATCAGATTGTAGCAGAAAACGTGTGGAACAGCAAATCACTTTCAATATGGGTTTTCTATTGATTATCAAACCAAAGTATTACAATCAATCAAAACCCTAATCCTCTCTCTCAAATTCGTCCAAAGCCTATTGCCTCTCACGAATTTCTCACACAAACTGTTTTGGCTGATTTACTGATTAACTGATCAACCTAAACCCTAAAGCCTAACCTTGTTTATATAACACAAGGTTTACTATTTGGGCTAGGGTTTGCAACATGGGCAAGCCCAATTCGTTTCCCCTTGACCCAAATGGGTTTAGTTTAGCCCAAACACTATAATCTCACTAATACAAAGCTAAACCCGCTAACTGTTTATCGTTTAACTAATTACAAGATATCCAAAGACCAAATCTAAGCTGTTGTCACAAACATGCACCAACAAAGATCGGTCAATTGAGCCTTTTGAGGAAATTGCACAACACTCGACTTGGATACGCGTACTTTGAGGGGGAAGTTTTATACAATGAGCATCAAGATACTACTTACCTGGATCATCGGTCAAGGGGGAATTTGTTTACACAGAGAAGATGATTACTTGACTGAAGATCGATGATTGCAGTTGCATTTTCAGCATTCGACAGCAACGGACAAGGGGGAATTTGTTGATGCAGATTTTATGGAAGAAAACTAAAAAAACAATTAGCCATTGCCCAATGCGAACATGATGCGATCAAACAGAAATTGGATAGTTATTCTAACTCCCAATTTGTGCTTGATCACATCATCGATGTTCAGCAACTGAAGGGAAATCAGAAAGGCATAGGGTATAACAAATGTCCGCCCCCCTTGATGAACAACTATACCAAGATGCCTGATGAGGAAGAAATGCCTCGGTATGAACCCAGTGTGCCTCTTGATGTTGAGGAATTTACTACTGGCCTTGGGTTCAAACCGGACAATTCTTCAAACACAGCCTCTAAGGAACAAGAAACTTCACCATCCATGAAGCAAAGTCGTCCAATTATCGAGGACTATGAGACATCGGATGATGAATCAGAAGTGGCTGTAAGTGATCAGGATAAATCACTTAGCAAGATGAAAGGAGTAGATATTCCACGAGAGAATCACATCCTTTTTGATCCTGATACTCCTGAGGTTCCATCTGTCAAGAGGCAAGTGATTGATCCTGTCAAAGTTGATAAGACAGGTGTGTCTACTGTTAAAAGCAGTAATGTGTTGTACACTTTGGTTGGAGATAATAAAATTGTGACACTTCTGAATTTCCCGGACAATCTTTCGATGTAACATGTGTGTACGTATACTAGTAAATGAAAAAGTTGTGTATTGTTTTGATGTTCTATGTGATCCTTGCTTTGTGTGTATGTATGATATGTATATACATATATAGGTATGAGTGTGTTTTATATGTGTAGGCCGAGACCTCTAAGAACCCGACTCGAGACCACGGTCTCGAGTGAACAGTAGCAATGGGCCGGTTTGGGCCTTGTGACCGAGAAACCCAAGCCGGAATCCCCACTAGCCCAATTCGGAACTTTATATAAACCAACCCACCCCTCCCTTAACCATTTTTTTTACAACACTCATCACACTCTCCCTCATTCACTCTCTCCTTCACTAAAACCCCAAAACCCTAAGGTTCTAACATCACCCTCTCCTCCTCTCCTTCTCGAATCCAACCGGCTGCAAGAACACTTTCGGAATCGGCTCAAATTCATCACCCGGGACTCCACCTCATTGTTTTCTTGCACACCCTTTGGGTACACTATAACCGGTTAGTAGTTTTAGCTCTTTCTAGATGTTCATGTGTTAATAAGGTCACTAGGATAAATATATATTATGTGTTACTATGATTCTTGTGTATGGATGATGATTGTTCGCCATGTTTGTGTGGATCAGAATGTGTTAAATAGATAACCGGTTAGCATGTTTATGTTCGGAATGTTTAGATAGGATGGTTAGTCATGATTATGGTTGATTAAATATAAGGTGTCTCGAATTGATTTGTTTACCTGTCACATGATGATAATTATTGAGGCTTGTTATTCGGATGATGTTACGTGAAGGAATGAAGGGTTTTATGCATAATCTCGGGGTTGGTTTGTTGATAAATGGGGTTGATTGTTCATAAGAAATTCTTGAATGTGTTTGAATATGGTAAGAACACTTTGAATGTCACTTAAATATTTTGAATATGCCTTGTTTGATCTAATTTAGACACAAAATAGACAAACAAACATGTTTAGTGGGCACAGTACTATGTTTCATGAAAATGCAATATCATTGGTTAGTACATGTCAGGTTCTAGAAGGATTTCTGTGCACGTAATCCCGGTTGCGAGTCGCAACCTCTGGTTGCTACTCGAGACCACAGCAGGATTTGTCGAGACCTCCTGGTTGCGAGTCGCAATCAATGCGTGTTGGATCCGGTTGCGAGTCGTAACCATTGCTGCTAAGCCGGAACTGCTGATTGCGAGTCGAAATCTCTGATTGCGAGTCGTAATCAAAACGTGACGAACCGAGACCTCGGTTGCGAGTCGCAACCTTGGTTGCGAGTCACCCTTGTCTCGACTGGGCTGTTATTGGGCCAAAGAACTTGTTGGATTATCTGTTAACTGGACTGCTTGTGTAACTGTTACTGTTTAGGCCCAATAACCCCACTGTTGTATGTTGGACTTTCTGTTGACTGGGCTGCATATATACCTGCTACTGTGGTTGTTTGCATTTATGTTAAGTGTGTTTTATACGTGTTTACTTGTACCTGACTTGACCCATACTTGGTAACCATGTTAGGACGTGGTGACCAACATACTTAATCGAGTAACGTATCACACCGAGCAACCCAAGGTGAGTTCACAACTTAAAAGCATGCGTCCCGGTGGTTTGGGACACGAGACTAAAACAACCCTATCCCTTTGTAAAGGGGATACCGTCTACATTCCTTCCCTAGTTATTGGGAACAAACTTACTTTATCTTCCCTTCTATTGGGAAACTCTTTTTAGTTAATTACTGTTTATACGGAATGCAACCAACGGCACTAAACGCAACTCTATCACTCAAGTCCCTACTACATAATACCGATTAGTCGCCGGTGCCAGGCGAACGGGTTATTAGTTGATAGCGCTATTTAGGTCTTACCAGCCTCACACCGTGCCATGGTATGGGATCGGTCGTGAACTAATGTACTCAGGCATCCGTCAATGATGATAGAACATTGACATCGGGGCATCCTGCGGAAACGCAAACGGTTACCTAGTGTTCGGTATTGGAAAAACAGTTTAGTCGCTAACTTTTGGGGTAGCTCCCCATGGCATGTATAAACGGGTAAATTAACTGGTGAAACGAGTTTTTGGTAATTAAAACTGGACAACTAGTGAACTCACTCAGCATTATTGTTGACCCCTTACTGCATGCTTGCAGGTGGCCAGTGACGGGAGCAGCTGCTTGGGACGTGTAGTGGTCGTCTGCCCGTGTGTTGGGCATTTATCATGTTTACCTTATGAACATTACTTAAAACTGTTTATTTATGCTTCCGCTACTTATTAATGTTTAAACTTAAAACATTGAACTCTAAACTTGATATTTGCTAATCTTACGGTTAGTAAGTATTACTTTTGTTATCAACTTAATTATTCAGTATAATTGGTGGCTGGATCCTGGTCAGTCACGCCCTCGAAGCGGGTGTTATCCGCAGGTGGATTTTGGGGGTGTGACAGATTGGTATCAGAGCCATTGGTTATAGTGAACTTGGTTTTAAAAAGGGGAAAATCTTTTTGAGAAAAACCAGACTATAACCCGTGACTCGTGACGACACTACACTCCAAGTACAAGGCTCGACTTTTCTGACCTCATAGCTCGGACCCATAGTTACTTGCTTAATTGTCTTATGCTTTCTGCTTTACTATACGTACTAGTTTGCCTGATTAGATAGATACATCCTCTCTCTTCTATCTTATTCTCGCTATCACGCACTCATACTATGTTTTCTGGTTATGAAGACAATGAGTGGACGCGGACGAGGAAACGTCAATATGACTCAGGCTCAGTTCACTAACCTGCTCAACACTGTGGCTGCAGCTTTCGCAGCTCACCCGATAGGTAAACTCGTTGTTTTAGGATGTTTAGATCCTACCGCCACATCGTCTTTTCGCCTCTAAACCTGTTTAGCTTCACTCCTCCCAACAGGTCAGCCTGCGCCTGTGCAACCACGTGTTTGTACCTTCAAGACCTTCATGGATTGCAAGCCTCTCCCGTTCAGTGGCACTGAGGGTGCCATAGGTCTCCTACACTGGATCGAGAAGGTCGAAGCTGTTTTCGCTGTCTGCGAGTGTCCCCCTGCTAATTGGGTGAAGTTTGCTACTGGTACTCTTGAGGGAAGCGCACTTTCCTGGTGGAAGGCGCAAATTCAAATGCTTGGTTTGGAGACTGCTAACGCTACTGCGTGGGAAGATTTCAAGGATATGATCAAGGAAGAGTACTGTCACCGGGATGACATCCACAAGCTGGAGAATGAGTACTATGAACTCAAGATGGTTGGGTCAGAGATTGAGACCTACACCAAGCTGTCCAACGACTATGTTGCTCTTTGTCCAAACATGTCTCGACCTATGTATCGAAGAATCGAACTGTACATCAAGGGTCTGGCTCCAGAAATTCGAAGCCATGTAACTTCAGCCAACCACACTACCATTCAGCCGATCGTTCGACTTGCTCACAAACTCACTGATCAGGCTGTGGAAGAGGGCAGGTTGCCCAAAAGAATCAGTGCTACTGTCGGAACTTCTAGTGACAACAAGCGAAAGTGGGATGGAAATCAGGGCAAGGATGCTAACTCTACTCAGGCCCCAGCTCAGCAAAGGAAAACTGACAACAACAAAGGCACTCAGCAACAGGGTGGCTACCGGGGAAACTACCCTAAGTGCAACAAGTGTAACAGGCACCACAATGGGGCATGCAACAAGGGTCAGTGTCAGCGATGCCACAAGATGGGGCACGAAGCAAAGGATTGTAGAAGTCAGTTCCCGGCAAGACAGAATCAGCAACAACCCCAACAGCAACAGCAGCAGGGAAACAACCGGGCATGTTTTAAATGTGGGGCAACAGGGCACATGCGAAAGGATTGCCCTGAACTGAATCAGAATCGCAACAACAATCAGGGAGCTGGGAACAATGAGCAGAACAACAATGCTGGGAATGCAAGGGGAAGAGCTTTCGTGATTGGAGCTGGAGAAGCAAGGAACGATCCCAACGTCGTGGCGGGTAAGTTCCTACTTGACGATCGTTATGTTTCTGTGTTATTTGATTCCGGTGCCGATGCCAGTTATGTATCCCTTCGCATTAGTAAGAAACTTAAGCACTCGCCCGCATTATTAAGTTCTAAGCACATCGTCGAGATAGCTAATGGTAAGAACATCGAGGCCACGCACGTGATCTACGACTGCACACTAGAATTGTCTGGCCACACGTTTAGTATCGATCTTTTCCCCGTCAAACTTGGAAGCTTCGATGTTGTCATTGGTATGGATTGGTTATCCAAACATCGCGCTGAGATCCTCTGTCAAGAGAAAGCAGTTCGTATACCTCGCCGTTCTGGTCAACCCCTCATCGTCAAAGGCAACAAAGGTGGAGAAGTCACAGGCATTATCTCGCTCCTAAAAGCCCAGAAGTGTTTGCAGAAAGGGCACACCGCTATCCTAGCACTCGTCACCAACACCCACGATAAGGAAAAGAGGATTGAAGATTTTCCTGTAGTACGCGACTATCCCGAGGTATTTCCTGAGGAACTACCTGGACTCCCTCCCCACCGCCAGGTCGAATTCCAAATCGAGCTAGCTCCCGGAGCAACACCCATAGCTCGTGCACCGTACCGTTTAGCCCCTGCAGAACTGAAGGAACTCTCGACGCAACTACAAGAACTATTGGATAAAGGATTTATCCGTCCTAGTTCATCACCCTGGGGAGCACCAGTACTCTTTGTCAAAAAGAAAGATGGCACGTTCCGAATGTGCATCGACTATCGTGAGCTGAACAAGGTTACCATCAAGAATCGTTACCCTCTCCCACGCATCGACGACCTATTCGATCAGCTGCAAGGATCGGGCTACTATTCTAAGATTGACCTGCGATCAGGCTATCATCAGCTGAGAGTTCGTAATGAAGATATTTCCAAGACTGCATTCAGGACTCGTTATGGTCATTACGAGTTCCTCGTCATGCCTTTTGGGATGACCAACGCGCCGGCAGTGTTCATGGATCTTATGAACCGCGTATGTAAGCCTTACCTCGATAAATTCGTGATTGTGTTTATCGACGACATCCTGATTTATTCGAAAAGTCAAGAGGAGCATGAACGACACCTTCGCCTTATTCTGGAACTCCTTCGCAACGAGCAGCTGTACGCCAAATTCTCTAAATGTGACTTCTGGCTTCGAGAAGTCCATTTCCTCGGCCATGTAGTTAATAAGAACGGAATTCATGTTGACCCAGCTAAGATCGAATCGATAAAGAACTGGCCTACGCCTAAGACTCCCACTGAAGTTCGCCAATTTTTGGGTTTGGCGGGCTACTACCGCAGATTCATTCAGGGATTCTCAAAGATTGCACAACCCCTCACGACTCTTACTCAGAAAGGCGTCGCCTACAAGTGGAATGAAGCGCAGGAATTTGCTTTTCAGAGACTTAAGGATAACCTCTGTAGCGCTCCTATTCTCTCGTTACCTGAAGGCACTGACGACTTTGTGGTTTACTGCGATGCGTCTATTCATGGACTCGGTTGCGTGCTAATGCAACGCGAGAAAGTTATTGCCTACGCCTCTCGACAACTCAAGACGCATGAAAAGAACTACACGACGCATGACTTGGAACTGGGAGCAGTGATCTTTGCTCTTAAGATATGGAGACATTACCTGTACGGTACCAAGTGCACTATTTACACCGATCACAGGAGTCTCGAGCATATCTTTAGACAAAAGGAATTGAACATGAGACAACGTCGATGGGTCGAACTCTTGAATGACTACGAATGCGCCATCAAATACCATCCGGGCAAGGCCAATGTCGTGGCAGACGCCCTCAGCCGAAAGGACACTATACCAAAGCGCGTGCGAGCACTACAACTTACCATCCAGTCTAACCTCCCTACCCAGATTCGAAATGCTCAAGTTGAAGCATTGAAGTCGGAAAACATCAGGGCTGAGTCTCTGCGAGGGTCGAGGCAGCAACTAGAACAGAAAGAAGATGGTGCTTACTATGTAACAGGGCGTATTTGGGTTCCTCTCTTTGGAGATTTACGTGAACTCGTGATGGACGAAGCCCACAAGTCTCGCTACTCAGTACATCCTGGTTCGGACAAGATGTACCACGACTTGAAGACTACGTATTGGTGGCCTGGTATGAAGGCCCACATAGCAACATACGTCAGCAAATGCTTGACTTGCGCGAGAGTCAAGACAGAATACCAGAAGCCGGCAGGTCTACTCCAACAACCAGAAATCCCGAAATGGAAATGGGAGCAGATTTCCATGGATTTTGTTACAGGGCTACCTAGGTCTCAACGCGGAAATGACACTATTTGGGTAATAGTAGACCGATTGACCAAATCCGCGCACTTTCTGGCTATTAAGGAAACGGACAAGTTTTCTACCTTGGCAGAGATTTACTTAAAGGAAGTAGTTTCGAGGCACGGAGTGCCAACCTCAATTATTTCCGACCGAGACGCTCGTTTTACTTCGGAATTGTGGCAAGCTATGCACAAATGCTTTGGCTCACGTTTGGACATGAGCACTACTTATCACCCGCAAACGGATGGACAGTCTGAACGCACCATCCAGACTCTAGAAGACATGCTTAGAGCGTGTGTGATCGATTTTGGCAAGAACTGGGAGAAGCATCTACCGTTAGTAGAGTTCTCATACAACAACAGCTACCACACTAGTATTCAGGCAGCACCTTTTGAGGCATTGTACGGTCGTAAATGCCGGTCACCTCTCTGCTGGGCAGAAATCGGTGATAGTCAAATCACAGGCCCAGAGATGGTGATAGATACAACGGAAAAGATTGCCCAGATCAGACAACGCATGGCGGCAGCTCGTGACCGTCAGAAGAGTTACGCTGATAAGCGTAGGAAACCATTGGAATTCCAGGTCGGTGACCGGGTTCTACTTAAAGTCTCACCCTGGAAGGGTGTGGTCCGCTTTGGTAAACGGGGCAAGCTTAATCCACGATATATCGGACCATTCGAAATTACCGAGAAGATCGGTAAGGTTGCTTATAGATTGAACCTGCCTGAAGAACTGAGCGCGGTACACAACGTTTTTCACGTATCCAACCTGAAAAAGTGTTTGTCGGATGAAACACTTGTGATTCCTTTTAAGGAACTGACGATTGACGAACAGCTACACTTTACTGAGGAACCGATTGAGATCACGGATCGAGAGATCAAAATCCTCAAACGTAGCCAGATACCTCTCGTACGAGTCCGTTGGAACTCGCGACGTGGCCCAGAGTATACCTGGGAGCGGGAAGACCAGATGAAGCACAAGTATCCCCAGTTGTTCCCAAACGAAAACCCCAGCACTGAAGCTACGAACGAATTTCGGGACGAAATTCCAAACTAACGGGGGATGATGTGACACCCCGTTGAAACGCTTTCACTCACACTAGCTTGACAGTGGCTGCCTTAACTTTCGGGACGAAAGTTCCTAAAACTTGGGGATAATGTGACACTTCTGAATTTCCCGGACAATCTTTCGATGTAACATGTGTGTACGTATACTAGTAAATGAAAAAGTTGTGTATTGTTTTGATGTTCTATGTGATCCTTGCTTTGTGTGTATGTATGATATGTATATACATATATAGGTATGAGTGTGTTTTATATGTGTAGGCCGAGACCTCTAAGAACCCGACTCGAGACCACGGTCTCGAGTGAACAGTAGCAATGGGCCGGTTTGGGCCTTGTGACCGAGAAACCCAAGCCGGAATCCCCACTAGCCCAATTCGGAACTTTATATAAACCAACCCACCCCTCCCTTAACCATTTTTTTTACAACACTCATCACACTCTCCCTCATTCACTCTCTCCTTCACTAAAACCCCAAAACCCTAAGGTTCTAACATCACCCTCTCCTCCTCTCCTTCTCGGATCCAACCGGCTGCAAGAACACTTTCGGAATCGGCTCAAATTCATCACCCGGGACTCCACCTCATTGTTTTCTTGCACACCCTTTGGGTACACTATAACCGGTTAGTAGTTTTAGCTCTTTCTAGATGTTCATGTGTTAATAAGGTCACTAGGATAAATATATATTATGTGTTACTATGATTCTTGTGTATGGATGATGATTGTTCGCCATGTTTGTGTGGATCAGAATGTGTTAAATAGATAACCGGTTAGCATGTTTATGTTCGGAATGTTTAGATAGGATGGTTAGTCATGATTGTGGTTGATTAAATATAAGGTGTCTCGAATTGATTTGTTTACCTGTCACATGATGATAATTATTGAGGCTTGTTATTCGGATGATGTTACGTGAAGGAATGAAGGGTTTTATGCATAATCTCGGGGTTGGTTTGTTGATAAATGGGGTTGATTGTTCATAAGAAATTCTTGAATGTGTTTGAATATGGTAAGAACACTTTGAATGTCACTTAAATATTTTGAATATGCCTTGTTTGATCTAATTTAGACACAAAATAGACAAACAAACATGTTTAGTGGGCACAGTACTATGTTTCATGAAAATGCAATATCATTGGTTAGTACATGTCAGGTTCTAGAAGGATTTCTGTGCACGTAATCCCGGTTGCGAGTCGCAACCTCTGGTTGCTACTCGAGACCACAGCAGGATTTGTCGAGACCTCCTGGTTGCGAGTCGCAATCAATGCGTGTTGGATCCGGTTGCGAGTCGTAACCATTGCTGCTAAGCCGGAACTGCTGATTGCGAGTCGAAATCTCTGATTGCGAGTCGTAATCAAAACGTGACGAACCGAGACCTCGGTTGCGAGTCGCAACCTTGGTTGCGAGTCACCCTTGTCTCGACTGGGCTGTTATTGGGCCAAAGAACTTGTTGGATTATCTGTTAACTGGACTGCTTGTGTAACTGTTACTGTTTAGGCCCAATAACCCCACTGTTGTATGTTGGACTTTCTGTTGACTGGGCTGCATATATACCTGCTACTGTGGTTGTTTGCATTTATGTTAAGTGTGTTTTATACGTGTTTACTTGTACCCGACTTGACCCATACTTGGTAACCATGTTAGGACGTGGTGACCAACATACTTAATCGAGTAACGTATCACACCGAGCAACCCAAGGTGAGTTCACAACTTAAAAGCATGCGTCCCGGTGGTTTGGGACACGAGACTAAAACAACCCTATCCCCTTGTAAAGGGGATACCGTCTACATTCCTTCCCTAGTTATTGGGAACAAACTTACTTTATCTTCCCTTGTATTGGGAAACCCTTTTTAGTTAATTACTGTTTATACGGAATGCAACCAACGGCACTAAACGCAACTCTATCACTCAAGTCCCTACTACATAATACCGATTAGTCGTCGGTGCCAGGCGAACGGGTTATTAGTTGATAGCGCTATTTAGGTCTTACCAGCCTCACACCGTGCCATGGTATGGGATCGGTCGTGAACTAATGTACTCAGGCATCCGTCAATGATGATAGAACATTGACATCGGGGCATCCTGCGGAAACGCAAACGGTTACCTAGTGTTCGGTATTGGAAAAACAGTTTAGTCGCTAACTTTTGGGGTAGCTCCCCATGGCATGTATAAACGGGTAAATTAACTGGTGAAACGAGTTTTTGGTAATTAAAACTGGACAACTAGTGAACTCACTCAGCATTATTGTTGACCCCTTACTGCATGCTTGCAGGTGGCCAGTGACGGGAGCAGCTGCTTGGGACGTGTAGTGGTCGTCTGCCCGTGTGTTGGGCATTTATCATGTTTACCTTATGAACATTACTTAAAACTGTTTATTTATGCTTCCGCTACTTATTAATGTTTAAACTTAAAACATTGAACTCTAAACTTGATATTTGCTAATCTTACGGTTAGTAAGTATTACTTTTGTTATCAACTTAATTATTCAGTATAATTGGTGGCTGGATCCTGGTCAGTCACGCCCTCGAAGCGGGTGTTATCCGCAGGTGGATTTTGGGGGTGTGACAAAAATCTACTCAGATCATGTTTTTCCAATTAAAAATGTAAATAAATCTTTGATTGACAAAGTCTTTGAAGACAATACAAACAAATTTTTGGGAAAAACACTTCCGGGAATTGTGGTAACACAATGTGATCCAATTCCTAAGGCTGAGATTAGAAAACAGTTTGGTAATCAAAAATCTCCAACCACTCAACAACCTACTGCTTCTAAGGGTAAACAACAACAACGAGCTCCAAAGCCAAAGGCTAAGGTTGAATCAAAAGGAGCTCGTTACACGAAGAAAGGAAAAGATGTTAAATTTGTAGCATCAAGAGGTACAGATAAAATTGAGACTTTTGAAAACAAATCAAACACTGATTTTGTACAACAAGTCAAGATTTTGAAACGTAACAGTGATAAAAATTACACCCAACACACAAACGGGTGTGATGAAAGAGCAAGTACCTCAGGATCTACAGGTTCAACATCTGCTAGTCGATCAAGTTCTCCTAAGTCTGTTGAAAGGAGAACTTGTTTCAAATGTGGAGAAATTGGGCACATTATCAGAAACTGCCCAAATGCTCCAAAGAAGAAATTTGTTGAAAAAGCTCCACCTGAAACAGTTCACCCTCAACGTCGGTCAGTTTCACCTAAACATGATAAACGAACTGTAAAAGAACAAGAAACTAAACAACGACGTAAAAACATGAAAACTGTTGAAAAAGCTTTAAAATCTGAAGTTAAAACAGTTCAAAAGGAACCAAGTGTGTCACAACCTGTAAAACCAGAATCTTCAAAAACTGGTAGGCAAAAACGAACTTGGTTACCTAAGTCGGGTGACAATTCAGGGGGAGCAGTTGTACTTGAAAATCATCAAGAGATCGAGCTCACGTTTCGTGATGCTAAGGGACGACCCAAGACCACTAAGGCTTGGGTCCCCATTCTCAACTGATGTTTTTATGACATGTGCAGGATGTTCTAGGAGGAACTATTAATAGTCATTGGATTGTTGATAGTGGAGCATCCAGGCACATGACTGGCGACTTACGGCTCCTATACGACGTGAGAAATATTAGAGGAGGGTATGTTGCTTTTGCGGGTGACAAAGGCGGTTTTATCACTGGAGAGGGAAGTATCTCCAATGGCATCGTGTGCTTCGATAAGATCAATTATGTGAAGCAAATTGATCACAATCTTCTCAGTGTGTCGCAAATCTGCGATAAGAAATTCACCGTGCATTTTGATGATGCCGGCTGCTATGTGCTGAAACCTGGATTCAAAATTCCACAAGAATGGATTCTCTTATCGGCTCCGAGAGTTAATGATCTTTATATTCTCGACATGAGCCAAGCGATTACAACATCTGCACAAGTTACTTGCTTTGTCTCAAAAGCCACAGAAAAGGAGTCTATATCTTGGCACAGAAGAATGGGACACATTCACTTGAGAAAAATGAACCATTTGGTGAAAAATAATCTTGTGAATGGTGTGCCTGTAAGAAGTTTTCATCTACAAGATATCTGTGTCTCGTGCCAAAAGGGGAAGCAAACAAAGAAGTCTCACCCTTTGAAGAAAATCAACACTGTCAGCATGCCTCTCGAACGTCTTCATATGGACCTTTTTGGACCTATGAAGCACAAGACAACGTTTGGTGATGCCTATTGTTTAGTAGTTACTGATGACTACTCTAGATTTTCTTGGGTATCCTTTATGGCACACAAGAGTCAAACTCCTGGCATCCTCAAGGATCTTCTTACAATGTTGGAGAATCTCTATTCGTTGAAAGTAAAAAGGATCCGTAGCGACAATGGAACCGAATTCAAGAATCAAGTTATGGATGAGTTTTGTACTTCTAAAGGCATTCTTCATGAGTACAGTTCTCGTTATACTCCACAACAAAATGGTGTCGCTGAGAGGAAGAATCGGACGATTATTGAAACTGCAAGAACAATGTTAGTAGAGTCGGAACTCCCTATTCAATTCTGGGGGGAGGCTGTATCGGCTGCATGCTACACGTTGAACAGAGTTCTTACAGTAAAGAGACATGGCAAAACTTGCTTCGAACTCCTTCAGAAAAGGAAACCGGATCTTTCTTACCTTGAACCGTTTGGTGCTCCATGTACTATGATTGAGCCGGATGGAAAATTTGGTGCAAGAGCTATCGAGGGTTTCTTCCTTGGATATGCTACTCCAAATTTTCGTGTTTGGAATCTAGCTACCAAAAAGATTGAGCTATGGAGCGAAGTTAGGGTTCAAAGGTACACGAGTCCTGTTAGGGCTCCGGGTGATCCGTGGATGTTCGATTATGATGGGCTATTTGACTCCTTCAATCTGCCAACCTTTGACGAAGAATCAGCAGCGGCTCGGATGTTGTTGGAAAGTGACAACGCTGCTGTCTCGCCTTTGGTTAGACCTATTGTTGTTGACCCTCAAGCTTCTTCGTCAGTCAACAATATGGTTCAAAATGAGGTTTATGAAGATGCTGCTGATTATAATGACTCTTCTGAAGATGATGAATATCATGATGCAGCTGAAGGATCTTCGGCTCCAGCTGCTCCTGTTCAAGGTGCTTCTGTAGATACACCTCATACGCAGAATGTAGACACTGCTGAAGGGAATGCATCCACCTCTACCCACATTCCTGGTGTGGAGTTGGTTGTTGATCTTAATCTTACCAATTTGGGTATCAATGCTCGTGTGCCAGATAATCCTGAAATGAGGATTCATGATACCCATCCCCAGCAGAACATTATAGGAGATGTCCATCGCGGTGTGCAGACGCGTAATCAGCTGAGAAACAACCGAAATGCTGGTTTGTATTCAGCTATAAGAGAATCTGGTCAACAGAATGACTGGTCCTTCGCGTGTTACGTGTCACAAGAAGAACCAAAGTCGTGGAAAGAAGCGTTGAAAGATAGTGCTTGGGTTGAAGCCATGCAGGAAGAATTACAGCAATTTCACAAGCTTGGTGTTTGGAAGCTTGTTGAAAAGCCTGAGAACTACAAGAAGATTGGCACTCGATGGGTTTTCAAATGCAAGAAAGACGACCGTGGAGTGGTTATTCGGAACAAAGCTCGTTTAGTCGTTCAAGGTTTTCGTCAGATAGAAGGGATCGACTACAACGAAGTCTATGCACCAGTTGCACGTCTGGAAGCTATTCGGATCTTTC
Organism: Helianthus annuus; assembly: GCF_002127325.2. Classification (NCBI taxonomy): domain Eukaryota; kingdom Viridiplantae; phylum Streptophyta; class Magnoliopsida; order Asterales; family Asteraceae; genus Helianthus; species Helianthus annuus. The sequence goes on from NC_035444.2 coordinate 4,524,431, forward strand.
TGGCTTATGCCTCATTCAAAGGATTCAAGGTTTATCAGATGGACGTGAAGAGTGCATTTCTACATGGTGTGGTTGAAGAAGAGGTATATGTCGAACAGCCTCCAGGTTTTGAAGATCCTGTCCATCCCGATCGGGCTTGGTTGCTCAACAAAGCTCTATATGGTCTTCATCAAGCGCCACGAGCTTGGTATGCAACCTTATCTACATATCTGCTGGAGAACGGTTTTCGAAGAGGTCTTATCGATTGTACTCTCTTCGTCAAAGAACAAGATGGAGATCTTCTTCTGGTTCAGGTATACGTTGATGATATTATTTTTGGTTCTTCTAATGATGTTTTGTGTAGGAATTTCGAGCGCATCATGCAGGATAAGTTCGAGATGAGTGCTATGGGGGAAATGAATTTCTTCTTGGGCCTACAAGTGCAACAAACGGAGTCTGGGATATTCATCCATCAGACTAAATATGTTGGTGACATCTTGAGCCGGTTCCAGATGTCCGATGCAACGCCCATTGGTACCCCATTGCCAACTAATCACGGAATTACTCCTGACTTGAAGGGTGAACCTGTTAGCCCTTCATACTATCGCGCGATGATCGGATCCCTTATGTACCTCACAGCATCAAGGCCAGATATAATGTACCCAACGTGCCTGCTTGCCAGATATCAAGTTAACCCGAAGGCCTCACATCTTGCAGCTGTCAAAAGGACTTTTCGTTATTTGAAGGCGTACCCTGACACCGGTCTGTGGTACCCTAGGGATAATAACTTTGAATTGGTCGCATTTAGTGATTCTGATTTTGGCGGATGCAAAATCGACGGCAAATCCACAACGGCTGGATGTCAGTTTTTAGGAAATCGCCTAGTCACATGGCAGTGCAAGAAGCAGATATGTGTCGCTACATCAACATGCTAAGCTGAATACATTGCTGCCTCAAGTTGTTGCTCCCAAGTTCTTTGGATCCAACAACAATTGCGGGACTACGGTTTTGAATTCCTAACTACTCCTATTTACGTTGATAATTCTGCTGCTTTAGATATCACTAAAAATCCTGTGCAGCATTCAAAGACCAAACACATCGAAATCAAATATCACTTCATACGTGATTGCTTTGAGAAAAGGCTAATCGATGTTGTTAAGGTCCACACCGATGACCAACGTGCCGACTTATTTACCAAAGCTTTTGACAAATCTAGATTTGACTTCTTATTATTGGTAAATGGCATTAAGGTCAAGCAAGAGTAAACCAACATCGGAAAATCATTTTTGTAAATACCTTTGTGTGTTTTAAATTTGTCTTAGTTTATTGATTTTAGGGGGAGTAAATCCGAAAATCTGAAAATCCAAAAACATCGAAAAATTTCAAAAACACAAAAACAATAGAAAAACAAAAATGAGTTTCCTGGCGAGCAAAAGAGAAAATGATAGTACATCAATGGTCTATCCAAGCCTCTTTAAACCTTAAATGTAAAACGATAAGCAGCTCTATATAAGATGTATCGGTAGGCTCACAATCATTTTAAAGTGTGCAGGGTGATATAAATCTTAATCGACTGAAGACCAGGTGGGAACCATTCATTGGCATATGGTCTTAGTACCGAAATTTCGTTTGATAGATTGCCGAGGTTCTGAGATATTTGGTCTTTATGCTGCTTATCATCTGGGTATCATGGTTGTATCTTTTACCGAAAAATAACGGGGACGCAAGTCTAGATCTTCCATGATACTATACATACGTGTACATAATACATACTGCATTCGACCTCAATAAGTGATAAACAATCACATGTCCAAAACAAATAAGTGATAAAATATCACATTTATCCGGGTGTCAAGTTCGTCTCTCTGCTGTACGGAAGTACTGACCTGTTCACGGACTTGCACCTGTGCCCTCATGCATATGAAAATCAAGTTCCTCATCAATAAGTGATTATATCACATAGGGCTTGTTTTCAAATCAAAATAAGTGAGTATCTCACAATGTATACGGTCAAACAGATGATAATCGGTATACTCACCGGTAAGATGAACTCTCGTGCATACCTTGATACGGGAATGTGTCGTGATGTGGATGAACACCGGTCGGTAAGTATAAATCATACCTTAACGTATCCCCTCGCCATGATTACATCTGATAAGTTGAGCTTAAGTGGACAACAATACCGATAATTGTTATAGGATGCTTATCTTAATGTTAACTAACTGAACAACAAGAGTGTTTTGGCATGACCGTACACTGATATGATTCTCTTACCCTCGAAACTCGCAAAAAGAATGTTTGTATATATTTATTTATTTACTGCTTAACTTTTATTGTTTTTCTTTTAAACAGTTTCGTCGTTTGGTGCATATCAGCACGACATTAGCGGTGATGTCGTTTGATAACACTCAAAGGTTTCTAAATTGTTGTCTTTTAATTTCAAAAAAGCCAAAAAGATTTTCTTTCTACTTTATTTTCGATCGTACGATGTTGGAGCTCGAGTCTTCGTTACCTGAAACCTGACTGAAAACCGAACTGACTAAATCTTCATAAACGGTCGAAATTTGCAGATTTTGAAAGTTAGAATTTAAAATTGATAAATTTATTAAACTTTCAAACTGTCGGACGGTGTTTGATTATGACATGGTCATTCGTGTGTCATTTGTTTATACTATATTCCAAGCATTTGTTCTCATTACGCGTTTAGATTTCTTGCATGTGCAGATTCTAAAGGCTAGGAGAACATGGTCGATGACAAGCTTTGGAATGAAGACACGACGAGAAGGCGCTCAAAAGATGAAGATGATCGAGTTGCCGCTGGCCATCATCAACACCACAAGGATCTCACTTCATAAAGATCAAGTCATTCACGAGCATAACTCAAGGGGGAGCTTGTGTTAAGGGGGAGTTTGTCAACACACTTCCTACATAATACGGGTAGTTTGTTGATACACTCTCTGCTTTCAAGACGTGAAGACTTTGAAGATCCTCCGAAAATGAAGACTTGAAAGGACATCAGAGTTTTAGTAATTCGAAGACCAAAGACCGTCGAAGTTCAAGACGAGTCTACAACCATAGAAGATAAAGACAAAGCTACAGCCAAGGGGGAGTTTGTTGGTGCACTTGTGTCTGTACTTTGTCTGTATTCGGTCTGTATGTAAACGATGTCCTGAGTTAGTCTGTAAGTTGACCAAGTCAACTATCCTCCTAGTTTGACTTGGCCAATAAGTTGTAATATGTTTGTCTGTGTCGAAGGATAGCCTCGAAGGATACTGTTGATCCTTCGAGGTGCTCGAAAGATATGCTTCGAATGATTAGACCTCGAAAGGTGATCTTTCGAGGTCCCTGCTGATCCTTCGAGTGACTTGTCTTCGATAGATGATCCTTCGGACCATCTATCGGATCCTTCGGGATAGACAACATGAGCTGGGTATAAATACCCATGCAGTGTGTTGAGTGAAGATAGATGCACACAGACAAGAGACTTGAGAGCTGAGAGCATTCTGTCCGAAACACACACACACATAGTGAGAGTTTACAAGTTAGATTTGTAAACATTGTGCTTGTAACCGGAACCTTCATACGTATTAATACAGTGGTGTTAATCGGTGAACTCTTGTGTGTTTGTTTCTCTACTTGCTTCATCCCGGTTTGCTTACTAGCTTGGATTCCGCACTCGCTAGTAGGTTTGTATAACAAGGTTTAGGTTCGTAATCCTCCGCTAAAAGGGACCTACAGAGATCAAGGAGGAACTGCGTTTTATGATGAAATTGTCAAGAATGTCAATGATGGTGAATCTTCAGGAAATGATTGATGATAGTTCAGGATATAGTGGCAGTACTGATGAAGATGGCTCAGGTGTGAGTGATTATAGTTCAGAATCGGACGTCAAGGAGGGAATGGATTCTGAAGATGATAGTTTATCGAATGATGCCAAGGAGATGAAATGTCAAAAATCTGACTTAATCAAGAAAGTTGTTGTTGCGTCGAATGACATGGAGAAGTCCTTATCTGAAGATGGATCTCTCTCTTACTAGAATGACACTAAGGATAATGTCGCAGCTTCTACAAGTCAGGTAAAATCTGAAACTCCTAGCATATGTAGTGATTGTGCTGATATGAAACATGAATATGCAAAATTAAAATATGAATCCGAAACGGTTCATAGTCACAATCAAAGATTAGTTATTGAACTGTCAAAATGCAAAGAGGCAAACATGGCCTTAGCTCGCAATGAAAAGGATTTCAAATCAGTAATTGAAACTTTAAAGAAAAGTGTTTCCGAATTGACAAAAACTGTTTTTAACAAACAAATTGGTATTAATAACTACATTAATATCATTGAGGAAACAAAGAAAGAGCTAGCCGTGGCAAAGTGTGAGCATGATGCGATCAAGCTCAAATTGGTGAGTTATTCAAACTCCCGATATGTGCTTGATCACATCATAGACGTTCAAAAGCTGAAAGGGAATGTGAAAGGCGTTGGGTATAAGTCGTGTCCGCCTCCTTTGAGACACAACTATACCAGAATGCCCGATGAAGAGGAAATGCCTCGTTTTGAACCAAGTGTGCCTCTTGATTATGAGGAAGTTACTACAGGATTAGGGTTCAAACAGGACAATTCCTCAGGAAACTCATCTGATGGAACAGAAACTTCAACATCTATGAATCAAAGTGCTCCAATTATTGAGGACTATGACTCCCGTCGGATGATGAATCAGATGTGAATGATGAGGATAAATCTCTTGATGATAGGAAAGGAGTAGAAGTGCCTATTGAGAATCATATTCTGTGTGATCCTCCTACTCGTGTTGTGCACTCAACTGTTAAACAAGAGATAGATCCCATCAAGGAAACTATGTCTACTATTAAAAGTGATAACGTGTTGTATACTTTGGTCGGAGATGTTAAAATTTATTCAGACAACGATTTTCCAATTAAAAATGTCAATCCATTTTCGATTGATAAAGTTTTCGAGGATTCTACAAGTAAGTTTTTGGGAAAAGCGATCCCGAGAGTTTCTGTAACTCAGTGTGATCCTATTCCAAAAGCTAAAGTTAGAAGACAATTTGAAAATCAAAGATTACTGACAAAGCAACAACCTATCGCTTTTAAAGGTAAACAAAAGGAACAACGAGCTCAAAAGCCCAAGACTTCACAACCGAGGGTGGAAACAAAGGGAGCTCGTTACAAGAAAAAGGTTCAAAAGATCAACTTCGTGAAATCCAGAGGGACTGATAAAATTGAAACTTTTGAAAACAAATCCAACACGGATTTTATTAAACAAGTTAAAATTTTGAAAAGAAACAGTCAAAACAATTACACACAGCACACAAACGGTTGTGATATAGGACCAAGTACCTCAAGATCACGAAGTTCATCATCAAGCTCTTACAGTTATGATACTCCGAGGTTTGTTGAACGGAGATCATGCTTTGAATGCTGTGAGTATGGACACATTATCAAGAACTGTCCATATATCACAAAGGGAAAGGTAAAAGTTGATGCCCCCTGCAGTATCATTTACTATAAAAGATCTGTTTCACCAAAACAGGACCCTCGTCTTGTTAAACAATGAGAAGTGAATCAGAAAAAGAAACAACGAAAAGAAGTTGAAAAGGCGTTAAAACCGGAGGTTGTCCAAACAAAATCTGTTAAATCGGATGTTAAACATGAAAAACAGAAACAAATTTGGAAACCAAAAACAGTAACTGTTTCAGGGGGAGCTCAATCAATTCCAAATCATCAGGAAATCGAAGTCACAATCCTCGATGATGACGGACGACCCAACTAATCTCTAAGTGAGTGTGCAGGATGATCCAGGAGGAACTATTGATAGTCTTAGGATTGTTGATAGTGGAGCATCCATGCACAAGTTGGCGACTTAAGGCTCCGAAACATCATTACATCTAGGAGTTGTTGCCTTTGGTGGAGAGAATAAAAAGAAAAGAATATGATGGTGAAGGAATGTCTGGTGACAGAAATTAAAAGCTTCAACAAAATGAAAATCATTTCAAAGTTTGATTGTTAAAGGCTTTGATCGAGTCCCAGGATAGATTCAATCAAAATGTACGCACCTGCAGCATGTCTGATGTTCAAAATCAGCAAGATGAACGTGCAGTGTACATTTCTTCACGGTGTGATTGAAGAAAATGTGTTTGTTGAACAAACCAACCATGTGTGCGGATACCTTGGTGTGGATTGAACAACCGCACACTACTTCTGAAGGAGAAAGACAAAGACCATCGTTGGTGCAATGTGGAAGACCAGCCGGACCCAGAGGTTTATGATCTTTTTGTTGTGAAGAGATTTCTCGGTTAATTGAAGTAGCAACAAAAATCGAGTTTGAAGTCCACACCGGGTGGATATCCAGTTTGGGAGAGCACTCAAATTCATGGCAATGCACGAAGCAGTTGCAGGATACCATTTTGAATTTCTAATCTCTCCTATACTTGTCGATATTTTAACTGCTTTATGAATTATTATCATCTCGTACAGCACTCTTTGGCCAGACACGTTGATCTAAAATATCACCTCACAAGCGATTGTTTCAATATGAAACTCGTCAATGTTGTCATGGTCTACACCGATTACCAGCGTGCCAACTCATTTTCCCAAAAATTCTATAAATCATTTCTGATTAAAATTAATTTTGGTAAACAGCATTGAGGTAAAACATGAGTTAACCGACATCGGGAAATCGTTTTTGTAAATACCTTTGTGTTTTTAAAATTTATCATAGTTTGTTGATTTTAGGGGGAGTAAATCCAAAATTTAAAAATTCAAAAACATCGAAAAATTTCAAAAACACAAAAACAATAGAAAAACAAAAATGAGTTTCCTGGCGAGAAAAAGAGAAAATGATAGTATGTCAGTGGTCTGTCCAAACCTCTCTAAACTTAAAATGAAAAATGATAAGTAGCTCTATATAAGATGTATCGGTAGGCTCACAGTCATTTTAATCTGTGTAGGGTGATATAAACCTAAATCGACTAAAGACTGTGTGGGAACCGCTCATTGGCATATGGTCTTGGTACCGAAATTTCGTTTGAGAGATTGCCGAGGTTCTCAGATATGTGGTCTTTATGTTGTTTATCATCTGGGTATCATGGTTGTTTCTTTTACCGAAAAATAACGGAGACGAAGTCTAGATCTTCCATAATACTATACATACGTGTACATATTGCATTCGACCTCAATAAGTGATCAACAATCACATGTCCAATCAAAATAAGTGATAAAATATCACATTTATCTGGGATTCAAGTTCGTCTCTTTGCTGTATGATGTACTGACCTGTTCACGGACTTGCTCATGTGCCCTCATGCATATGAAAATCAAGTTCCTCATAAATAAGTGATTCTATTACATAGGGCTTGTTTTCAATCAAAATAAGTGAGTCTCTCACATATTTTTTATACGGTCAAACAGATGATAATCGGTATACTCACCGGTAAGATGAACTCTCTTGCATACCTTGATACGGGAATGTGTCATGTGTGGATGAACACCGATCGGTAAGTATAAATCACACCTTAATATATCCCCTTGCCATGATTACATCTGATAAGTTGAGCTTATGTGGACAAGAATACCGATAATCGTCATAGGATGCTTATCTGAATGTTAACTAATTGAACAACAAGAGCGTTTTGGCGTGACCGTACACTGATATGATTATCTTACCCTCGAAACTCGCAAAAAGAATGTTTGTAAATATTTATTCACAATTTTTTTGTTTCGTTTCTGCATCTCTGTATATATTTATTTATTGCTCTCCATCTTTACATTTGAAAAGTGAAAAGTACCAAAAAGATTTTAGGTGTGTTTTAATCTAAATTATATAAAAGCCAAAAAGATTTTGCTTCTAGTTTATTTTTGATTGACCGATGTTGGAACTCAAGTCTATCCTACCTAAAATCCTGATTGTAAGCTGGAAAACAATTGCATCTTCATAAACGGTGGAAGTTAACAAGTTTTGAAAGTTAAAGGATTAAAATTGATCAATTTTTAAACTTTCAAACTATTGCCGGTCGGTGTTTGATTGAGATTTGGTCTCATATGTGTCGTTTGTTAAATTTATCTATATTCCAAGCCGTTGTTCTCATTACGTTTTTAGCTCTGTTGCGTGTGTAGATGTTGCATTCGAACCAGCTAAAAGTGAAGAGAACGTGTCAGATGACAAGCCGTAAAGTGAAGACACAACATTGATGCAATCAGAAGATCAAGATGATCGAATTGCCGCTGATCACTGATCAACACCAAAAGTATTGAAGATCAAAAGATTCACGAGCATCATTCAAGGGGGAGTTTGTTGATACACTCCCTGATTGTGCCATGTGAAGACCTTTTAAAGATCTGACAATGTGAAGAACGAACCATCACGAGTAGCATCCAAGGGGGAGTTTGTTGATACACTTTATGTGGACGCGACTCGGTTCGGTTCGGTTCGACTCGGTTCGGTTCGACTAGGTTAGGCTCGGCTCAAACCCGATGTCACGACATTCCTCCGCCGTGTGCCCCAGAGTTCGACACGCGAAGCACGGAGAGCCGTGAACCAATTCCCGCCGACACATCACCATGACATCATCATGATGATGTCACATGATATCTGGAAATGAATGCATGATTTATAACCTGATTGAACTGCCATGCATTTAAATATCTCATACATTGGGCCAGCCTTAAATGATGATCAATCTATTGGGCCATTAGTTGGGTTCATACTGTTAGAAAATATAAACATAATTTCTTTATATATTTCGGATATTATGTATGTATGTTAGTTTAGGTTATGTGACTTATAATTATATGTAATCATGAACCGGTACATTAGAATGGTTATGTTGGTTAGGAGACACCGATTCAAAGGGTGGTTTCCCTCCATCTTAGCCGCTCATAACTGCCATTTATATGTTGATATTTATATGTCTTGCCGGGAACCATTTTCGGCACTAAGACAATTTTAACCGCCAAAATTGTCCCTCAATTCTATCACTGCAAACATAGAACAAACCAAGTTTATTGTCATGAATCCAATCTATCATAATGCTGCCGCTGATTATCAATCTGATGGCCAACAAAGTGGTATCAGAGCCGGTTATGTTAGCGATGATGATCGCAAGCCGTCTTCAACAATGATGCTGTGTAAACACTGCATTGAATAGAAGCGTGAACGGAAATGGATGCAGAGGCGGTGCTACTATTGCAATAAGCCTGGCCACCAGATTTCTACGTGTGCAATAAAAGAAAATGATGAGGAAACTCAATTGCTACGTCTGGCAGTAGACACAGGAACGCAGAAACTACACGACAAAGATCCTGAACATCAAAATTGTCAAAGGATGGAATACATAGTGGTTGGCACCGACAGAGGTCTCTGGTCAGAGATATGGTATGTTAGTAAAACTCTTAAACATCACTATTCTGGCAATATGGATATGTTCAAACGTATAAAAACATAATTTCCTCTGCAGTATTGGGCTTTGGCGGTATTTATCATGCACTTTTAGGACCTGAGACGCTTGAAGAATCTTTTCCATTCTTCGGTTATGTATGGAAAGATAGAAATAAAATGACCACAATTTTAGGTATTCATTTAATCTTGTTAGGTCTAGGTGCTTTTCTTCTAGTATTCAAGGCTCTTTATTTTGGGGGCGTATATGATACTTGGGCTCCGGGAGGAGGAGATGTAAGAAAAATCACCAACTTGACGCTTAGCCCAAGTATCATATTTGGTTATTTACTAAAATCGCCCTTTGGGGGGGAAGGATGGATTGTTAGTGTAGACGATTTGGAAGATATAATAGGAGGCCATGTGTGGTTAGGTTCCATTTGTATACTTGGTGGAATTTGGCATATCTTAACCAAACCCTTCGCATGGGCTCGACGTGCACTTGTATGGTCTGGAGAGGCTTACTTATCTTATAGTTTAGCGGCTATATCTGTCTTTGGTTTCATTGCTTGTTGTTTTGTCTGGTTCAATAATACGGCTTATCCTAGTGAGTTTTATGGACCCACTGGACCAGAAGCTTCTCAAGCTCAAGCATTTACTTTTCTAGTTAGAGACCAACGTCTTGGAGCTAACGTAGGATCCGCTCAAGGGCCTACCGGTTTAGGTAAATATTTAATGCGTTCCCCGACCGGAGAAGTCATTTTTGGAGGAGAAACTATGCGTTTTTGGGATTTGCGCGCTCCTTGGTTAGAACCTCTAAGGGGTCCAAATGGGTTGGACTTGAGTCGGCTGAAAAAAGACATACAACCTTGGCAAGAACGTCGTTCCGCAGAATATATGACTCATGCTCCTTTAGGTTCTTTAAATTCCGTGGGTGGAGTAGCTACCGAGATCAATGCAGTCAATTATGTGTCTCCTAGAAGTTGGTTAGCTACTTCTCATTTTGTTCTAGGATTCTTCTTCTTCGTAGGACATTTGTGGCACGCAGGAAGAGCTCGTGCAGCTGCAGCAGGATTTGAAAAAGGAATTGATCGTGATTTTGAACCTGTTCTTTCCATGACCCCTCTTAATTGAGACAGTTTATTGAGGCAGTTAATTGAGACAGGAGATCAAAGACTTGAAATAGGAGTCACTTCGGTTCCCTCATACATATAGGATCATGTCATAAAAAAAAGAATCTTTTTTCAACTCATTTATATTTAATCCATTTTTCTGGCTTGGCTAGGCGGGATAGCCGAGCCACTTCCCTTTCTTTATGATAATGAAACCGTCCGGTCAAAACCAATCCAATAAAGAAACAAATCTATTCAACAAGCAAAAAAGGAGAGAGAGGGATTCGAACCCTCGATAGTAAACTATACCGGTTTTCAAGACCGGGGCTTTCAACCACTCAGCCATCTCTCCGAAAGACAATTTTATTTTATTCCTCCGAATAGAACATCAAGTGTTGAGACGAACACTAGAGAAAATCATTTCTTCTTCATAAGGGGCATAGGGGTCACTGAAATCATATCAGGGATGGAAAAGATCCGTATTCAGAGTGTGTTTTACACTTCGGATATTGATAGAAACGTATTAAGTTTAGACCAACTGATTACTCAAGGTCTCACCGTTAAGTTTTTAGGAGACAAATGTAAATTGTTTCCCACATTTAGTATTCCATTGTTTAATAAGAAGAGTAACAAAACTGGAATGACTAAAGAAGAAGAAGTTGGTATGTTAGAGAAAGAATCAGTGATAAGCAAAGAAAAGGAACATGAAAGATTCAAAACTGAATTCTTAAATGATTACTTTGAAAGTTTGAATGTATCAACCAACGAACCAGACTGGAACGTTCTGATACTTCAAGCAATGTCTTTCAAAGAATTTAATGACTATAAGGCACTGTTAGACATGTTAGAGGACGAGGATTATGTTATAAAATACAGATATCATCTCGATATCAAGTTCAATGAAATGATAGATTGGTTTCTGAAAGTTAAGTTAGAAATCTTCACAAGGCCTTTGCCGGCATATGCTTCGGAAAACAGGAAGGTGTGTTTATTAGATTTATACATGAGTGTCAAACGAGAAGGGGGACATCGGATGGTCACTGAAAACAATCTATGGGCAAAGATTGCCAAAGAGATTGGTTATGACTATAGTGAAGGTGAATACATGAGGTTACTATATGCCATGTACTTGGATGTGGTGATCTACAATTACAATTACAAATCAATACAAGAAAACGCACATCAGAAAGAAGAGATCAAGACAGTGACCGATCCAAGGCAAAGCAAGAGTGATGAAGTCAAAATGGAGGGAACAGAAAGTGTACAAACGGATGGGAACTCAAGAACTAAAGTAGTTGCAGAAAATGATGCTGATCACTACGCATTCTTCGCTGGCAACGATTGGGACGGAATAAGGAGGCTGCACACAAGAAGAAGGTTCAACTTCAAAAGGGCAAAAGCTGCTGTGGATGATGCCAATATCAGCGTTTTAACACATTCTCGCAAACGTAATTATGTTTAGGGGAGTGTGTTAGAAAATATAAACATAATTTCTTTATATATTTCGGATATTATGTATGTATGTTAGTTTAGGTTATGTGACTTATAATTATATGTAATTATGAACCGGTACATTAGAGTGGTTATGTTGGTTAGGAGACACCGATTCAATGGGTGGTTTCCCTCCATCTTTAACCGCTCATAACTGCCATTTATATGTTGATATTTATATGTCTTGCCGGGAACCATTTTCGGCACCAAGACAATTTTAACCGCCAAAATTGTCCCTCAATTCTATCACTGCAAACATAGAACAAACCAAGTTTATTGTCATGAATCCAATCTATCATAATGCTTCCGCTGCTTATCAATCTGATGGCCAACACATACATGACGAAACCCCTCCTGCACACGAATGGCGAAACTTCTGCTGAGGAAACTCATGTTTCGTCGTGTATAAGGGTGTGATGAAAGTCCCCTTGTTTCGTCACTCTCAAAGTTTCGTCGGCTGTGACCTTTCGTCGGGTAATGATATGTTTCGTCGACCAGCAACACCTTTCGTCGACCTCCACATGTTTCGTCGGCTGATTGATGTTTCGTCGAGGGACTTTCGCCAGCTGAAACAGTTTCGTCGTGTTGTTGTGCTTATATAAACAGCAGTGGACTGAAGACAGAAGATAGGAGAGACAGACATAAGCACAAGAGAGTATTTATCAGAGAGTTTTAGTGTAGTTCATATTGTACCATCTTGTATCTATACTCTGCTGAATCAATACACATTTGTTTAAACGTTATATCCTTGTGTTGTGTTCATCTCTCGCTCGGTTTGTGTCGTAACAGGGATTCTGCACCTGTTCCGGCATCTGAAACAAGATCTCGTAGTTGTCCGGCGATCCGCAAACGGACCTACAGTGTTTTTTTTTCTGTTCATACTATTAATTTTTTAAACGGATCTTAAAGTCTTGTAAATATACCATTATTCTTATGAAAATGAGAAAAATAAAGCATGCGCTGAAATAAAATACAAAAAACACTTATACTTATAACTTTCTGCCAAAAATACATTTTTCATGAACTTGATCCCAGTTTAAGTGAGCAAGAAGCATGCTAAATGGACCGCAATAACACACACACGATCTCTAATATATTACTTTGTTAAGTTTTTGCAGAATATATTATGGTGTACAATTGGAAATCAAAAAGTAGGAAGTTAAAAGGGTGTCATTTCATATATTGATTGGGTGACACCAAAGTCTCAATGTATTTTCCTCTTCGACGGATACCCGTGCCCATGTCAGTAACAACCCTAGTGGAATTAAGTGGATCGTATGGATCTGTTATGCAAAGGCGCTCTCCATAACGCATGAGCCAATTTCCATCCGCCATCAAGTGCAGAGGTTGCACACGCCATCCACAAGCAGCATTGGTGCAAGTAACCACCTTCGTCCAACTATATATCCGTCCAACTATCCCCATCCCCATCCATCCTCCACAACTCAATCTTGCGCTGCCAAAAGTTTGAAGGGTGGAACATCCAAACGTGAATGCAGCCTCTTAGCACAGTGAAACCCATGCATATCGTTGAATCTCTAAAGAAGGGAGTTGTTACCTCTGTGAACTCTTCGGTCTTCAAATCGAGACTTATAACTGAATGCGACTTATTTATAGCCTCATCATATTTTAGGAAATAGAGTTTTCCATTCAACAATGCACAATGCTTAGAAATCCAGCGATGGAAGTTCTCGGTTGACTCAATCTTTCTCCACAAGTCAGATTTCAACGAGTATATATAAGCATCGCAAGAATTGGTTACACGTAGAAGCTTGTAGTCATCTTCAGAAGAGGTATAATACAACACAGACGCTCTCGTTATGGTCTCATAGCATTCTTTATGAGCATTGGTTTTTGACAAGATTCTATACTCACCTGTCAATGGATTCCATAAGACCAGATCAGAGTAGTATTCCTCCTCCACATTATCATCATGTTCAATTATGCCTACGCATACCAATCCATTGAAAGATGTTATGATTGACACGTTTCGAGGACTATCGAAAGGCAGACAGCGAGGGGCGGTTAAACCATCTTTGGGCGATTCACAGTCGATGGTGCGGAAGGTGCATGATGATGATGTTTTGGGTATGAAGAGTAGTTTGTGGCGATTTTGATGGTGCAGGTGCATGTTGGTAAACATCGGAGTGGTTAGGAAGGAGTGCCATCCTTTGGAAACACACTTGAAACGGACTACAGATTTGGCCGGAAGCCTTGCTAGTATGTGGAACAATACTATGTCTGGTGAAAGCTCTGCCGCCATGGCTTCTGCTGGTACGTCTTCTATGAGAATGATGTGTTTTTTTTTTTTTTTATGAACGATGTTATGGAAGATATTTAATAGGCTTCCCAAATCAAGATTTGGTTTTAAATTAAGTTTATCCGATACTTTAATTTTGATTTTGATCTTACAGAATTTTCGTTTTAGGATATAGATTTTTTTTTCTAATAATTTACTATAAGTTTATTTTATTAGGGTAACTAAACCGATTCTAATTGGTTCTGTTGATTTTATTCTTATTAGAAAATAACAATCAAATAACAATCAAAAAAAAAGAAAAAGGAAAATAACAATCAAATTATAAAGGCTATAGGGTGTGGTCATGACCCTCATGGTCACCATGATCCTCCACATCGGCGCCATGTCATTCACTTCTAATCCATCATCCAAAACCACTACCCTAAGGGTGTGGTCATGACCCAAACCACTATCTTCCTATTTTAATTTATTTTTGTAGAAAAGGAAAATGAATCATTGAAAAAGGAAAGTAGGCTCATGGTTGCCATGGTTTAATCCATGCCAACCATGGTGGATGAAAGAAGGGGATGGTATAACAATCCATTAATGATCCTATGTGGCATTAATGACCCAATTCATGCTCCCCATACCCTTTAGCCTAAGGGATAACATCAAATATATTAATTCGGATATCCTTGACTAATTTAAATCCCCTCTCATAATCATAAATCCCCTCAAATCTAGCCAATACTGGTTCATGTAGTCGTTTGTAACCATGATGATCACCATCATTGTCTCCATTTGCATGGCCCCTGTTACACCACCATCAGGGATGGATCTAGGTCACTTTTGTGAGTTTTCCGTAACCCATTCGGTTTAGAAAAAATTAAAAAAATTAGTGAGAACCTCGTATGATTTGGAAAAAAATAGTGAGAATCTATCAAAAGGAACCTAGTGAAAAAAAAATTTAGATCCGCCACTGACCACCATGGTCCAATTGTCTTACTTACCTCATGAGCCATTTGTTGGTGCGGGATTATGATGACACATACACTTGTTGTTCTGTGTATAAGGTTTAGTATCATATACAAACATGTATCTTTATAAACACTGTAAGAACCAACAGTTTAATGACATGTGTACTCAATTAAAAATTTGATTTAAAGGTATTTTAGACTTTTATACGTTTTTATTTATATCTAATTATATCTCTTATACAAAAAGCAACATGCACCCCTTTATTTAACACACACACCTTTGATTAACACATACCCCTTTGTTTAACACACACCCCTTTGATTAACTCTTGATTATTAGAAAATATCATGGTTGCAAAAATCGCGACTAGTCGGCGATTAATCGCTGACTAGTCGCTAGTCGCCCATCAACTGAGTAATTGCTAATCAGTAAAAAAATCGCTAGTCGGCCTAGTCGGCCCTAATCACGACTAGTCGGTCGGGAAAAATCGGAAAAACTCGGGAAAAAACAAAAGAAATTGGAAAAAATCAGAAAAAATCGGAAAAAATCAGAAAAAATCGAAAAAAAAACACATATTCCGGCCAAAACCTCCCAGATTCCCGTCAAAACTTGTCCACTTAAAAAAATTACGTATAAAAATATATGTATATATGTATAAAAAATTAAAATTATACATAAAAAGTCCGATCCGATTAATCCCGATTAATCCCGAGTAATCCCGAGTAGTCGCTAGTCCCTACCTCACCGACCCGCTAGCGACTAGCGAGTTCTCCAACCTTGGAAAATATAACTTCTTCTATTCACGCTTCTTGATTAACAAATGGGGCACCACCAGCTTAGCTTATGGGCGTGTCCATACAAAGACACCATTTCATATTTCCGATTGTGACTAACCGTCATTTAGAAACAATTTTCTATGTTTCCTTTCATGTTTGTTTTAAGGGTTGAGATCCTGTACAAACAGTGCTAATTATAAGAACCGTAAGAACAGATCTGAACCATTGTTAATTTAAATCAAGGGTTGATATTGATTATAAATAAAACTCTTATAATTAAAAATTACTACTAACAAATTAGGGGTAATTTTGTAAAATTGCTAGTCATTTGACCATTTTCTATTAAATACAAATTCCACCAAGGTTTTTTAAACTAAAATAACTTTTATATACTTCATTATTTTTTTTTAAAATATATACCATAAAATCAAGTATTTTGTTATCTTTAATATGAGTACCATATTGCTATATCTTTTTGTATTTATAAAAGTGTTTTTTTAAAAAAAGTTAACAAAAGGTGTTTTATATTTGTGCTAATAAGGTGCTGATTATGTGTTAATTACAAAATAATACAAACAAACACCAAAAGTAGATATAATCAGCACATCTGGTGTGCTGATAATGGAGAACGATTGAAGATGTTGTGCTAATGTCGTTTATGTTGTTTATGTTGATAATGGAGAACGATTCGAGGACGATGTGCTGATAATGAAGAACGATTAATGATGTTGTGCTAATTATATAGTTTGGTGCTGATTATATTTTTTGTAATTATTTTTAATTAGTTATAAATAAATATGGTCAAAAAGTCTAAATTACCCCTAAACTAATTTTTTATTGATGGACACTTGTCAATTATGTATTGGTTCTTATGGTTTTTACAAACTTAAGTGTTTGTATTTGATCCCATTCCTTTGTTTTAAATAAAATAATATATAACCTATTAAATAACTTAAAAAATCTGAATTCATTACGGAAACACGGAGAGGGCGTATTTTTGTTGATGCAGATTTTGTGTCCGATGCTTGTCGAATAGAATAGTTTTATTTTATGCTGAATTTGTAATAGTTAGTGAAACGGTCAAACAAACGTGTATAGACCCGCTCGTTTGAAGTGGTCAAACGAGAGGGTTGTTGGTTTGACTGTGTGTGTGTGTTGCTAGACAAAGTTGCTGTGTTGTTATTGGTGTCGAAGGATAAGGCATCGAAGGATTATGAATATCCTTCGATGAGCTCGAAAGATACCCATCGAAGGATGGACCTCGAAGGATATCGAAGGATATCATTCGAGGTATGTGAGTATCTTTCGAAGACTGTCTGATCGAAGGATGATGTTTCGACCAGTCAGTCTGATCCTTCGACCTGCAGCCTGTGTTTTGGTATAAATACCAACACTTTGTCATTTGCAACATAAGAGTGAGAGCACAAGTGTGTGCTAGAGAGAGAATGGAGGTCTGAGACCTCACCGGGAGAAATCACCACTTGGTTTCTCCCCGGATGTATACTTCTTTGGTATTAGTTCGGTTGTCATGTAACCGGGCCGACTTGTAATGTTTACTACCGGATTAATACAAAGTTTGTTTGTTATCATCTCTCTTATCTCTTCCATCTTTGAACATGAACATGAAAATCACGGTTTCGGTCCCGAAACCTGGACCTACAATTGGTATCAGAGCCATGGTGCCCGATTTAGTAAAACTAACCGTTTACTAAGTCACATGTGCTCTAGATCTGTGATTTTTATGGGTTTTTGTTCAAGATGTAAAAAGGTGAAAATGAGAAAAACCCAGATCTGGACCCGGATATCCAGATCTGTGCTAAACCGGGTGTTGGGTTTTATGTTTTTCTCCTAAATCTTCAAGTTTCCATCATCAAAAACTGTATACAAAGTGTTTTCGGTCAGATCTGCAGATGAACAGTCCTCCGTGTTCTTGATGTTCTTGACAGCTTCAAATTTCGAAAGATGCTGTTTGTCCTCGAAAGATTGAACAGTTTTTCGAAGGATGAAACAAAATTCAAAATTCAAATTTTCATGCTTCGAAATGTGCGAAAGTTGGTCACCTACCACATCAACTTTTCACCAACCTGTCGTACTTTCTGTCCTTGTGTCAGAACCATCGAAAGATATCTTTCGATCTCGAAAGATCATCCTTCGAACAAGGAGATTCGAAAGATGAACAGGAGTGCTCGAAAGATCATCAGTTCTTCGAAGGATCAAAAAGACTTCGAAGGATCAACTCTGAAGTGTACGAAGGATCAGCTATGTCCAACTTCGAAAGGTGTTCGAAAGATCTGTGACATGTGCTCGAAAGATGCTCGAAAGATAGGTGACATGCGCTCGAAAGACTTACGAAAGATCATCTTTCGAAGCTGTCTTGGGTTTATCTTTCGTTTGATGCAGATGTTTCGAAGGATCCAGATGTTGTGGAATTTTATGAGCTCAGACAGTGTGTTGGGGTTAATCATTTAATTCACTTGGAGTCGGGTCGGGTGCTCGCAAGGATTATTCAAACCGGGCTTCAAAGTTTCAACATCAAAATTCGTACGGGCTTTGGGAACACGCGGGGTGATGCAGCATGATGAACACAAGAGATGATGAAGACTTGATGTTTGAAAATGTGGGGTAGTCACGGTTACCGATGCAATGACAAATATGGTAACGCGACTATTATGGGCCAAAACCAACACGATATGTTCGCTTCCGCGCATCAGTATTTATGATTGTTACCGGTTATTCGGAAATGTTCGAAAGGATTTTGTTTATTGACATATTCTCGCATTTGAAGACGTACGTATGAACCTGGAACGTCTATACCGGTCCTAACGAGTTCACAAAGACCTTGGTCTTTGGGGGGATACAAGTCAGATCCTACGGGGTACCAGGGGACGTTCTTATTCAACTAGTCTATGCAAAGAAGAAAGTCATGTTCGTGAATTTTCGGAACCGAGAACATTCAATGAAGATTGATGACAGTTCCGCTCAGTGGAGGGAATTGGTGAACATTTGACGACAGTTTCTTTGAAGTGGAAAGAATCTGTTAAGGTTTAGAGATCTTACCAAAGAAATGGGGGGATAAAAATTTTCAAATGTTGAATTTCTTCGGTAAAATTCTAAACGCAATCACAGGTGGTAGAGGTTGTGATTTTCAGGTGTTACAAACGGTTATGCGTGGAATGTTTTGCACAGACGCTTGAAGATCAAGACTTGATGCAGCTGTTTAAGAATGGAACCTTTATCATATGCCGGTTGGAGTATTGGAAGATCAGCGGAAGATCGGTCAATTGATCCTTTTGAGGAAATTGCACAACACTCAACACGGATACGCGTACTTTGAGGGGGAAATCTTATACAATGAGCATCAGGATACTACTTACCTGGATCATCGGTCAAGGGGGAATTCGTCAACACAGAGAAGATGATTACTTGACTGAAGATCGATGATTGCAGTTGCATTTTCAGCATTCGACAGCAACGGACAAGGGGGAATTTGTTGATGCAGATTTTGTGTCCGATGCTTGTCGAATAGAATAGTTTTATTTTATGCTGAATTTGTAATAGTTAGTGAAACGGTCAAACAAACGTGTATAGACCCGCTCGTTTGAAGTGGTCAAACGAGAGGGTTGTTGGTTTGACTGTGTGTGTGTGTTGCTAGACAAAGTTGCTGTGTTGTTATTGGTGTCGAAGGATAAGGCATCGAAGGATTATGAATATCCTTCGATGAGCTCGAAAGATACCCATCGAAGGATGGACCTCGAAGGATATCGAAGGATATCATTCGAGGTATGTGAGTATCTTTCGAAGACTGTCTGATCGAAGGATGATGTTTCGACCAGTCAGTCTGATCCTTCGACCTGCAGCCTGTGTTTTGGTATAAATACCAACACTTTGTCATTTGCAACATAAGAGTGAGAGCACAAGTGTGTGCTAGAGAGAGAATGGAGGTCTGAGACCTCACCGGGAGAAATCACCACTTGGTTTCTCCCCGGATGTATACTTCTTTGGTATTAGTTCGGTTGTCATGTAACCGGGCCGACTTGTAATGTTTACTACCGGATTAATACAAAGTTTGTTTGTTATCATCTCTCTTATCTCTTCCATCTTTGAACATGAACATGAAAATCACGGTTTCGGTCCCGAAACCTGGACCTACAATTTTCTTAATCCCAAATCATCTTAAACAACCCCAAAATCCATTCTTAATCCTACAAATTCCATACGAAAAAAACCAAAGCAATTCGTAAAGGTAAACTTCATTCAATTTCCATATTTGTCTTCTTTATCCTTCTGCAAAAACTATTTTGAAGTGATTGATTCATAAAATCCTTTATTGAACTCAAACACCCAAAATCCCCTAAGTGATGTTGTGGGGTGGATGATTCTTCGTTACAAAAATCTAGAACATTGATTTGTTTGTGTTTTGAAAAGAAAAAACATTGTGCAAAACGATCCGTAAACGTCACCTCTTCAACTTCAGCGAATCGTAACCGCCGCTACTTCGGCTCCGACTATTCAAAACTGACGCCCCTTCGTCTCTGGCAATTTGTATTTTGTTTCGTCAAACGTTGTGGTTCTCACCGATTGGCACATCTATCTGATAAAATTTCTGTTCGGCAACCATCCAACACCATCATCTTTTCTAAAATACTTTTTCGGTCATTAACGATTAACGACGACTGCGACGATGGTAGGGATTCTTTAGTTATTGCATCCTTCCCGAATTTCCCATACAAAGTGATTTTGCAATTACATATTATAACATATTTTTGACTGTTAGACGTATAGCGAGATAAATATGCCTATATTTACAAGGTATTTTGCATTTTGAGAGACAGCAAGACCGACAGAGAAAGAAACGGCCATTGACGTTTTGGTGCAAAGGTATGCTTTTCTTAACTTTTTAATTCAAAATGTTTGAATTTGATATCATTATTTTGGATACTTATTGTTTCCTCTTAGAAAACTTGATTGTTTCATGCTCTTAATTTCTTATATGATTCTAGCGGAAATATCAGACATGATTATTTGGGTTACGAAGTTACCAAGATTTCTTCTATTTTTTTCTTTTGTGTTAACATTTTGTAACATTTTAGGTGTAATTTAACATTTTGTAGAAAAAGGCATATAATTGAATACATAATGATATATTCAACAAAATACAATTACATTATCTGTTTTATTGTTCGTACTACGGGTACTAATCGACGTCTAAAATATTCAAATGATATGCCTCTTGCTGGAAAGTTGCATGGACTCCCTCCTTTGTATTTAAAACATGTCTTTGTTTACATTAGAAGTATGAAGTATCACCAATGTTCGCTTATAAATGTGTTGATGATTTTCCTTTTTAGAGATTCTTTCACTTTATTTGGTAACTTAATACAAGGTCTAGGTCTGAATTCCGTTGATAAAAAGGTACGAATTTTATGATGATTTATGTATAGTTTTTTTATTTTTACTTTGCCAAGTTGGTTTACCTCGATCGGATTCACAACTATGCATTGACGATTTGCAACCAATTGTTGGTGAAGGCTGAACCACAACGGCGATTACACGGTTATTGAAAAGGTGATCAACAATGGTGTTGTGCGACAGAACAACGCAGTCGAAACAGAGGAGATGCTGGTGGTGTAGCTTGAATAGGCGAACAAATTAGAAGCCAACAGAGAAGTTAAAATGCGAGGTCACAAAGGCTTAAGAAGAGGTGATGATCGCGAACGTCATCGCTTTATTTAGAGTAAATAGCGATTCAAACTTTAAACGTCAAACGACTTTGACGGCTGTAGGGTGAGGAATTCAATCATACCGGACTTGAAGGAAATTAGTATCGGATAATGTCTTTTTATTCGGGTCCATTGATCTTGAATTCGGGTTTGCTGGGTAAGCAACTCTTATACGTGTTTCATCATTTATTTTCGGGTTTGCTGGGTAAGCAACTCTTATACATGTTTTCATCATTTATTTATTTTTCTTAAACAAGACATGGATTTAATATTTTTTCATTGGCAAAAAAAATCAATAGAAAGGACTTCAAAATATACAGTGCATTCATTTTTTTGGAAATCAAGCTTTTTTGTATAATAATAACAGTAAAAAAAACAAAACAAAAGACAAATAAAAATTTTCGTTACTCATGTAGTGATACTAAAGAAATTCATAATCAACTTCCTGCCGCAACGCGCGGGTTAACCTTAACTCGTTGAAAACAATAATTAAATTATCCATAAATTCATGCATGATTAATTCAATTCTTAATCTCCTAATCTATTCTTTATCATCGAATCAACACCATAATCTACATCATCATCAGCAGCACCGTAATCAGCATCATCGTCAATACCGTAATCAGCACATCATCAACATCAACACCATAATCAGCATAGCAACACCACCGTCAGCACATCCCGTAATCAGCATAACATTGTAATCAATACATTAATTAGCCTGTAATCAGCACAATTTCATGTTGTTTTTTTTTTTTTTTTTTTTTTTTTTGTAAATAAGAGACACTATTACATAACTAGCACAACTTCATTTTTTTTAATTTTATAAACAACACATACTCTTACATACTAGCACATTTCATGTTTTTATTTTAATTTTGTAAATAGCACATACATTTGCATAACTAGTAGAAAACAAGTTTATTTCCAAATAACCTCTCAAAAACAACACAAAAGAAAATATAGCAACACATAAGAATTATACAACAAAATAAGAACTTACGCATAGATTTAAAATCAACACACTACATTTTTTTTATACCAGCACATTTCAACTACATAACTAGCACAATTATAAAACATTTTTGTAACTTTTTTAAAAGTCACTTTTATAAATAAAAAAAATGTAGCAATATGGTAATCATATTAAAGATAAAAAATACTTCATTTTATGAAGTATATAAAAGTTATTTTAGTTTAAAAAGCTTGGTTGAGTTATTATTTAATATGAAATAGATGAATGACCAAAATACCCCTAACTTAATAGTATTAATTATTAATTCAATGGGTTCTATTTGTAATCAATACCAACCACTGATCTAAACTATCAATGGCTCAGGTATGTTCTTATGGTTTTTACAGCTAGCACTGTTTGTACAGGATCTCAACTCTTGTGTATAAATTGATAAAACCAGTTAACCAGAAGCCTTATTTATGACTAGTAAAGGAGATTAACGTACCCGATTCTTCACAACACGCCTATGTGGCGATATACACACCTATGTGGAGATATAGATATATGTAGGCATAAGTTGTTAGAATTTAATTTTTACTAAGTTTGAAAGAAAGTTAAACAGGTCAAAGTGTAAATAGTTATGAATGACGGAGGTTGACCAAAAGTTCCGGAGAGGGCGGAAAGTCATGGAACTAAAAAAATTTCCTATCCTTGTGTTTCGGGTTGTATGTTCGGAAGATACTCGATTCGGGTCGGGTAAACAATAATAACTACAAATAAAACTACATGATCTTCATTTATTCAAATGACGCGTTCTTACACATAAAACTAAAAAAGCTAAATATTATTTAACAAAAATAAAGAGCAAAATATTTATAATGATGCGAGATAAATGGTAAGTACCTAAACGAAGAATTACTACTTAGCCCAACGACCTTTAAGATAAATGGTAAATACCTTTAAGATAAAATAGAACCCTCAACTTTGATTTATATATAAAGTAGTAACAAAATTTACTTAAAGTATATAAACAATTATAGAAACTTACTAATAGCCCGTTCTTCACATTTTTTTAACTCAATATGAAAATATGTATAAATATTTTGTACAATAAACTTGGTAGGAGCAGGGGATTTTTAAGCAAAATAATTGGTTGATGCGGACCTAAATAATTTTAATTTTTTCGGACGAAAAAACAGGAAATATTACACTTCTAATCGAAACATTTAGGGGGCGGGTGCACTCCCGTCCCTTAAAAGCTACGTCTCCCTTAAAAGCTACATCCCTGGACTTAGGAGGCCGTAGTTTATATAATATACGTATTTTAGATTAGCTGAAGGGTCAAGTATGTAAACTCTCAATTGTGTATATTTGGTGTACTAGATTAGAACCTCGTGTGTTGTGTCTGTGTACTGGGTTAGAACCTCGTGTATAGTTTTAATAATAAAAATAAAAATAAATAGTATATCAATACAAAGTTTGGTTTTCGTGATAAATAATTTGTTTTTTTAAATACCTTAAATAACAATTTAAATTTGAGGATAATATTTTATTAGAAAAAATCTATTTGATATTTAAGGTAGGTTAACATTTGATATTAATTCACTATTTATTTAATTATTAATATTAATCTAACTTATAATAAAAGTCTTCAAATAATGTCACATGTCATTCTCTCCTCCAACCTTATAAATTTTATCTATATTTGTTTAATAAATTTCTTTTAATATTACCATATTGTAAATTAGGAAAATGTTTGTGCATTATGGCTTGTACTTCAAGCATGGGGAGCCTTTAAAAAAAAATTGATTTTTCATTTCTAACCCAAAGGTTTTATTTTTTGCATTTTAACCTTTTTGTTTTTTTTTTTTTTTTTTACTTTTAACACAAAAGTTTTCATCTTTTTCAATTTATGTAACACCCCGTGTTTTCGAATGTCAAAGTCAAAGTCAAAGTTCAAGTCAACTTTGACTTCTTGATTGTAAATAGTCTATTTTATGTTTTATTTGTATTATGTGGAGTAAGTGTTGTTAATCAGAATAAATCGAAGTAATCGAATGTTTAATCGACGCGAACCGATTTACGACTGTGAATAGTAGGAAGTAACAATGCGATAAAGTTAACTAATCAGTAATCAAACCGATCTAATCATCATCGAACTCGAATCCCGAATTACGCGAACTTTGGTTGTTGATATACGTGCGTGTGTGCCTTATGTGTTACCTGTGCATGTTTACTTTATGTTTTGTGCGGTGATCAATCGAAACTCGAATCGAAACTCGAATCTCAAATCGAATGCAATCAAAATCGAACTACGACGAATGATAACGTAAGGATAGGGTGAAATATAGATGATTGTATGTTAGATATAGTAGTTGGGACTGAAAGTAATTTGGATGGGAAACTCTATCGTACTCGTATCATCTTCAATCGAAATCGAAATATCAAAAATCGTCGCACCGAACACTCGAACCAGGCTGTGCATCGATCAGGCTGTCAGCCGATCGAGCAGGGTGCCCGATCGGGATGCCTGGCTGATCGGCCAGCCCTTTCCTCTTTTGGATCCTATAAATAGGGTTGTCATTGTCATTCTTTACCACTTTTGGAAAGCTCTGACCGACCAGCTCGTGCTCCCCCTTCGTTTCTCAGATTTCTTCCGATTCCGGTAAGTTTTCATCCTAAATCTTTTACTTTCTTGATCAAAACATGCTCCTACACCTTTCTATCTTTCAATTTTTGATTTTTAACCGTGAAATCACCAAGATCTAAGCATTCTTGGATGATGTCATCATGGTGTTCTTCAAGAACACCATGTTTTGGCTTCAATCCACCATGAACAGCTCGGATCTAACCGATTTCCACATAAACAAGCTAAGATCTATCAAAGATCTAAACATTTACATGATGTGAAGGATTGAAGGAAGGATTTCCAAGTTTCTTTCAACTCCTTTACACTCAATGCCTTCAAACCGGTAGAAACGAAGCTTGAGCCGGCTCACCAAATCATTCTAGTGGATGAGTGGTTCAAGATTCGGATTCTACCTACGAGGTTCACCGAGACTTCGGGATAAACATCAAACTACCGTTCCGAACAGTTTACCGGCCGGACTTGGGTGATTCCAGTCCGAGCAGGAGAAACAAGTATGAATGAAAGTTCCATGGTTTAGCTCGTTGACAAACTACCTCAGTATAACGTCACATACTCAGAACAGCCAAGTGTTAGACGAACAGGCCGACCAGGTCAGGATGCTGGCCGAACGGTTACGCTGTTCGAACTAACAGCCCAACCAATCGGACATGCCAGCCGATCGACCAGGCCAGCCGATCGGCTAGCATAGCGCCCCACACTTTGACAATTTCATGAAGTATAGTATTGAACGAGAAGATGTTCGATCGAACAGCCGTTTGTCAACATTACTCCTCGGATCATGAGATACTATGCTTCAACACTTAGTCTATTTTCAATTCGTTGGACGTATAGGAATGCTATTCGATCGAGTATGTTGTTCGATTGAGTGACATCCCGCTGAGGACTACTACTGAAATTCCTAACCGATCGGTTAAGCCGGCCGATCGAACAGACCGTTCGATCTATCGACCCGAAAGGTAAGAACACTTCAGTGTCCTTAAATACTACAACGAAAACTTTAAAAGTTCAAATCCTCGCACACAAACAGATCTCACCCAAAGGAAGAAACAATCCACTCGAACAGTCCAGCCGATCGAGCCTACCGGACTATCCGAACGGATTGTCTAGCCGAGCGAACAACCCGTTCGATCGAACCTACTGTTCGATCGACCAGGCTGTTCGACTCACTTACACTCATTTCCCTTCTACGTGTTACTCATCGTCATACTATCAAACTGTTCAGGCTAACCCTACTCTCAAGCGCTCCCTTCAATCCATCAATCAACCGCTGTGAGTATGCTCGAACCCCTTTTTGCTTTTAGCACTTTTGGGTGTTACATACGTTACTTATCAAAAACACAATCGATCACACTACTCAAACTATTTGAACGCTAACCAATATGCATGTATTACGTGACTAAATGAATGCTTGTTGATTGTGTTTACACGCGGAATGCTGTCTACCTGCCTTAACGACGTAGTACTATAGTTTGGACTCAGCACCCGTTCACACGGGGGGTTGTTAAGGACAATTACTTGCATGGATTACGGTGGTAATCATATATTGCGAACTGTCTCGGACAGTCAACCCGCAGTCACTGGTATCGATAGGTCCATGTCGATAATTAACATGCTTCGTTTTCCTCTGTGTACGTGCTGGTTATGCGTAAACTATTCGAACTCTATATGCTAATATCAAACTTGTATGCTCACCTTTACATTATATGTATTGACTTTATTTTAACGTATGTGACAGGTGTTTAAGATGTTTGCTTGCTAGAAAAGCGAGGCTAGAATAAAGCTCTAGAGCCCCCCAACAAATAGTTGTCTGTCAGGAAAGAGCAACTAAAGCATAGTTGTCTGTATATCTTGTCAGGCTGGGTCTTTAGGAGCATTTGAACAATATTTATTTGTCTTATTTAAATCTGAGTTGTCAGAACAGAATATTTGACTAGTTGTTATCTGTAATAATTTGTTTGTTATTTGGGACACGGTATGAGACGTGTTAATTTAAACTAAATAGTGATGATAATTGTTATGGAAACTTCTGGACAATCTGTTTCGCTCAGTGCCATGCCCCGATGATTCCGCCATCGGTTGGGTTGTGACAATTTAACCCCAACACATTTTTATTTTAACTTTGATCCATGTATATTTCATCGTTTTCAAATTTTTCGTTTTATGTTTTGTTCTACTTTTGCGAGTAAACATGCCGTAACGTACGTGTGGGTTTCAAAGTTTTTTCGACTATTTTTCCGGTTTGACAGGACCGTCACAACGCGTCTATTTTTTTCCTGTTTGACAGGTTCGTCGCAACGTGTGTGGTATTAGATCGACTTAGTTGTTCTTTTCTATTTTTACATTTCAGTCTTATTTCTTCGCATTAACATGTCGCAACTGGCATACGGGGGTTAACGATTTTACGTATGCTTTTCGTTCGGTGTTATTTTTTTTCTTTTTATTTATTTTATTTTAATGAGCTTTTCCGGTGTTGTTGGTCGCTGGTAGTTGTGTAGCACTAGTGCTACTTGGCACGGTGTATCCCCATCCCCCCCCCCCGGCAACGCGGAGGCCCTTAATACTAGTTAATTAATATACGATAAGTGTTAAATACAGTGTATGGCAAATGCTGGTGGTCGTTATTTCAGTTAGCATCTCAGTCAAATGGAAGGTCAATTTGGGACAATTAACTTTGGGCTAAATGTGACAACTTAGTAGTTTGTGTTTTAAGAATTTACTAAAGTACAGGGACTATTCCTGTAAACTTGAAAGATTAGGTTGTTAACATTCTGTTATATGTGTATTAGTAGAGATGCGTTAGACAATCTTCTTCAATTTGAATTCATGTTCATGTATTTCTCTATTTGATTTAATAAGATTTGACAATCCTAGGTTAGTTTCTTCGGTTTCTTTGATTTAATTTTTACGAGTTCAAAACAAGGTGAAGATACGACTTGGTTCCAAGGTTGTGCTAGTGGTTCTTTCCCCTTTTTTTGGATAAAGGGCAAAGCCCGGTAAACTATTCTTTCCATTATTTAGGACTCGCGGTGGGGGCTAACCAGAACCTCAGACTCTTGGAGTCCTGTGAGTTTGTTTATGTGGGTTTAGTGGTGGATCCATGTTTCTTTTCCAATGGGGTCCATTTTTCGGTGTTAAGATTTTTACAAACATTAGAATTTTCGAGCTAGTCGTCGTTTGGGTCCGGTTAAGGCAAAGAACATAATAAAATACAATATACAATACACAATATATCTTAATAAAATAATTTTTACTCAGTAATAAACACCTGACCTAATGGAAATGATTATTGAAACAAAACCACATTCAGTCATCATCTCAAACTTATATGATAATCAGTTAACTGTCCATCTAATGAACTTCAAATCAAAAGGTGTAAAAATTGTTTTACTCCCATCACATTTTTCATTCCAAACAACCAAACATATTCCACTAAAAACTAGTCACCCTGTTCAGACTCACCATGCGGTTAGAACCGTCACATAACCTCGCCTTTGTGGCCCGCTCATTACTCTCAGCAAGAGCCAATAGCTTGTCGGTTAACTGAAAAGCCAGAGCCTGCGACCGGCTATGCTCAACTTCATGGAAAACAATGCAACGTGTACACTGGTCCCAACTGGCATGAATCTCATCATTGAGCATCATCTTGCTAACAATACCATGGGTTTGACTTTCCGGGAGGTCAAACATCTTTGAAAGTTGCTCCAACTTTAATGTCTTGTATGATGATGAATAGGTGAGCAGGTGAGTTTGTAAGGCTGCTTCCTTGATCTTGTTTTTCAGCATTTCTTGAACCGATTCGTGGTTTTTAAGAAGCTTCCAGACATTGAGTGAGTTCAGTGGCGGACCCAGGAATTTTTCCATGGGGGTGCGGAACATTTTTAAAAATTTTAGGCCCCTAGGTATATGAGTAAAAAATCGGTTCGTATCGGGTCGGGTCGGGTCATGTAAAACAAACGATCATCAAACTAAATTTATATAATAATCAAAAACATGTAAACTCATAATTAAAACGTCGACGCCCTACGGGTTTCATTTTTTGAAATCTATCCAAAACATCATTTAAAACTAAATTTTTAAACAATTCTTTCTCTGTATAATATAAGTTCATCGCTCCATAACATAATGTTTCAATTTTAATTTTCAACTATTCAAGCCTAGAAATCATAACGTTAGTTGTAATCACCCTAAAAATATATAAACAACATAATCACCCTAAAAATCATCTAAAAAACCATAAACAACGTCAAAACATACAAAATTTCAAACCCATTTAACAACTTTATTACCTTTTTTTCTCCTATAATATCAACCAAAATCATCAAAATAACAAAGAAACTTACCCGTGTTAGGATTCCGGTTAGATTTGGTGTCAAACGACGGTGGTATGGTGGCTGATTACGGTGGTCGCCGGCTGCTGGACTGTTGTCGCTTGGTGATGTTGTTCGTTGGCAGTGCAGGGACGCAAGAGAGGGAGAGAGCGGGAGAGAATTTCTAAAGGTTTTGGGCTTGAATTATTTTATTATAGTTTGAAATATTGTTGGGTTTGGTTAATGAGCTAAGACTTAGTGGGCTAGCTAGTTGGGAATTATAAGTGGGTAAATGTATGGGTATTTGGGTTTAGTTAGTTAGGTATTAAAAGTTATATAATTTAGGCAGTATTTTTTTTAAATAAGAGTTTACCAAAAAAAATTAAAATATAAATTGATAACACTTTTTACCTAAGGGGTGCGTTCAAGGGTGTGGTCGAAAAATCCAAGGGGTGCGGACGAAAAATTCCAAGGGGTGCGGACGGGATTTTCGACGGAATTTAACACTAAATTTTTTTTCCCCGGGGGTGCACCCGCCCACCTTAAAGTGGGCTTGGGTCCGCCCCTGGAGTTGATAACATTAAAAGATGTTTGGAAATCACCTTTCCTAAGGGCTCGAGTGGCTGCCATGATGTTTTCATGGGTCCCAGCCCCGGTGAATGTTTGTTTCTAACTTGTTTCAAGTAACCGTCTTAGTGTCTTGCTTATGACATTGCGCCTTGCATCATAGCGGTTTGCTGCCATGTTGGGAACCTCTAGTAACATGGCGCATATTAAATGTACAGATTCTAGAAGTTCGAGGTTGATGTGCATATGGTATGGCATCTGGCTTCTACGTTCCAGCCGTTCCTGCAGAAAAGGCAGTAATTTCAGTAAACTAGGGCGGGTAAAGCAAGTGTCAAGCGGGTTAGGTAATGGGACAAAACATGTAATCTTTACATAATACAACGGGTCGGATAGGGCCAATCCAAAATATCTACTTCAAAATTTAATAAACTATTAAGATGTTGTGTACGATAACAAGCCTATAACAATCAAGCTTCTTCCAATAAACAATTTAGATGGTTTTTTGCATTTGAACTGAATTTCGAAGATTTTATTTATTCGCCATTTGAATGACTCCAACAATTTGACACTTTAGCTTAGCCTATTGACCCGTTACAAACAAAACTTAACCCAAATCGCCCCATTTGTATACAAATGGGTCAAAATGAACGGTTGAATCACATTCATGATTAATATATATATATTTGTGAATAGTTGCAACCGGACAATCTAATAAAAAAGATAAAGGAAGTCATAATACCTGTTCTGGAGTCTTCTCATGATAACGGCTTTGACAAACACTTTGTGCAAGAAGCTCTTTCACCCTGCCACCTGAATACAACTCCGAAAGAAAGCCATGTCCTTCGGAAACAAGCCCAGCCCTGAAAGCACACAAGCCAAGCTGAGCCATTGACCTATTAAAGAGTATCCGATTCGTAATATCCATATACTGAACACTATCCTTCAACTGACTCTTAAGCAACAAATCACGGGCCGTAAAAAAATCATCCAAGATTGCATGGTGGTAAATGTCACAAAGCATTGCACGGGCCTTGGTCCGTTCATCACCATGCTTGTATATATAAGAAACCAGCATATCCATCAGATTTCTACTACTTGCCGGAAAATTAGGTGTTCGAGACACAACTTCAGGTGTATTCACAAAAGCAGGTGATTCCGTTTCTTCTTCGTTTTCTTTAACTTCTGATCGGTCAGCCAAATTCCTCATAGCTATTGGTGTTTTAAACTAAATATAGGTATAGGGGTCGTTCTGTAATTAGTAGTTAGTTAGTTTTATGTTATAATTAGATTAGTTAGTAAGTGCGAGGACCGGAAGCGACAAGTTGAAAGTTTGTAACCTACAAACTTAATCAAGCGACATCTCTAGGAGACGTACCTGTTCAGTTCGACGCATAACATCACAGAAACAAAGAGACGTGATTTTTCACAAGGAGACACACCTCTTCAAGATCAATCTCAACCACAAGTTCAAGAGTCGCAACCGTTCGTGAAAAGATATGTCTCTACAATCGCACCTATTCGTATAGTATATATAGGGTTCATGTATGTCAATTGTAATCATAACTTTTCATTCAATACAAGCAAGTTTATTGTTCTTTGATTCTCAATTCGTAATATTCAAACCTGTGATTTGCATGTTCGATTACCAACAGTGGTATCAGAGCATCACGGTTAATCGATCCAGGAAGCAAGAAAGAAGAATCTTAGTGCAAGATTACGAGCAAGAAACGATAATCTGGGTACCGGGCGACGTGTTCGATTTCGTAGGTACGTTTTTTCTTTTTATTCAGTCGAACCACAAGAAAGGAATCATTCTTTCAAAATACGTTTTTGTTAGGTTTGATTCTTTTTTCAAAAATTAAGGTTTGAATTCTTCGAGATTGAAGGCAAAAGTCAAAGTTGATTTTTGATTCCAATTATATGCATCATATTTGTTGTACTGATTCGTTAACATATCACGAGTGTCTATCTTAATTGCAAGTCTGACTTTTTGCAAAGCCATATTGGAATCACAAACATAAAAAAAAGGGGTTGTCGTTTTATTTTTTGAGTAAAATTCAAACGATCAAATTTTTGTATGTTGAAAAAGGGGATCATTAGCATGTTTTTAAAGTAAGCAAGTCAATTTTTGAATCATAAACGATACGTATAGCAAGAAATCGAACCCGTATCGGTTCTAGCAAGTCAAACCGATTCTTGGTTCAAATAGCAAGTTCCGGATCGTTTGGTTCAAAGTAGCAAGTAGCACGTCGAATCTTCACGATTCAGTCTAGCAAGAAACGACCATTCTTGGTCAAAGCAAGAAAAGGCAAGTATAGCGGGTCGACTAAATTAAGTCCAATTAGCAAGTTGGTTGGATATTTTTTATCACTCGCAACAGCAAGTTAGCAAGAATCTGATCAGCAAGTCGGTCAGAACCTGATTAGCAAGTGGGTCAGGGTACATAAAAATCTGATTAGCAAGTCAGTCAGAAACGCAAGAACCTGGTTAGCAAGTTGGCCAGACGCAAGTACTAAGTAAGAAATTTGATCTACTCGGTCAAGAAAGGGATCATCCGATCATAAGCAAGATAGGCAAGAAAAGCAAGGCGAGAAAGAAAGGAGGCATGACAGAAAAAGAAGGAAGTGCATCAACGTCACTCCACGAGCAAGGGAATGTATCTCTTCAATGCCCAAAATTGAAAGAGACGAATTACACCCAATGGGCAGTTATGATGGAAACAATCTTGAAGGCATATAGTCTTTGGGAAACAGTTGTTTCAACGGAAGGGATAAATGAAAAGAAGGCGCACACAACGAAAGCACTTATCTTCCAAACGTTACCGGAAGATGTTTTGATGCAAGTTGCGCAATACGAAAAAGCAAAGGAAGTATGGGATGCAATCAAAGTTCGTTATCTCGGAGCAGATATGGTTCAGAAAGCACGTCTACAAACTTTGAGGAGCGAACTAGAAGTTCTAAAGATGGATGAGAACGAAACAGTAAGTAGTTTCGCAAGCAAGTTGAGTGGTATAAAAGCCAAATTTAAAACTCTCGGTACCACTATCAAAGACAAGAAACTCGTAAGGAAGTTACTCATTTCCGTTCCGAAGAAGTTCCTACCCATCGTGGCAAATATCGAACAATATTCGGAAATAGACAAAATGCCATTTGAAGAAGCAGTGGGAAGAATAATAGCTTTTGAAGAACGTCTCAAAAGTCAAGACAAGCAAGAAGATAATAATCAAGGAGGACTCATGATGGCACGTGCAGATAACCAATTTGAAAGTTTGCACCATGAAAAGGGTCGTAGTATTCAAAACTATGGCAGAAGTCAAGGACAAGGATCTTTCAAAGGAGGAAGAGGACGTGGAAAAGATATGGGTCCAAGAAACCAAGACAAGAGCAAGTTCAGATGTTATGATTGTGGAAAACTTGGTCATTTTGCAAGAGATTGCACCAAGTGGAAAGAAAAGGAGAAAGACACGCAACAAGAAGCCAATC
The DNA here is from genome assembly GCF_002127325.2 of Helianthus annuus. Classification (NCBI taxonomy): domain Eukaryota; kingdom Viridiplantae; phylum Streptophyta; class Magnoliopsida; order Asterales; family Asteraceae; genus Helianthus; species Helianthus annuus. The sequence goes on from NC_035444.2 coordinate 4,558,081, forward strand.
TCGCATTGGAAGAGGAACCAATGCTACTGCAAGTCAAGCAAGTTGAAGACCTTTGTTAAACTATATTTAGTTTACGGGGGAGTATTGGTGTTTTAAACTAAATATAGGTATAGGGGTCGTTCTGTAATTAGTAGTTAGTTAGTTTTATGTTATAATTAGATTAGTTAGTAAGTGCGAGGACCGGAAGCGACAAGTTGAAAGTTTGTAACCTACAAACTTAATCAAGCGACATCTCTAGGAGACGTACCTGTTCAGTTCGACGCATAACATCACAGAAACAAAGAGACGTGATTTTTCACAAGGAGACACACCTCTTCAAGATCAATCTCAACCACAAGTTCAAGAGTCGCAACCGTTCGTGAAAAGATATGTCTCTACAATCGCACCTATTCGTATAGTATATATAGGGTTCATGTATGTCAATTGTAATCATAACTTTTCATTCAATACAAGCAAGTTTATTGTTCTTTGATTCTCAATTCGTAATATTCAAACCTGTGATTTGCATGTTCGATTACCAACAATAGCATCATAAACTTCTTGTGGTTTGTAACACACAAGTTCGACTAGCTTTAACGCTACCATCGCTGCAGCCTTGTGGTCCCCGCTACGTTCTAGATATGACTGAACATTCTGAGCAAGAACAAACAACAACTGTTCGTCTTGAAGCCTTTCTACATACTCACGAGTATGCGGATCAATAAACTGAAAACTCTTGAAGAATTCAACATCTATCTTCTCTAGAAAGGCTGCCAAGTCTCCCTTAATGTGTATAATACCATTGTAATCCGTTCCTTTTTGGGTTTCATTCTCATCAAGCTCCACAGTTTCATCAACCACAATGTTTGGATACTACTCAAGAACATCAAGAATGACAAGCATATTATGCACACACTTCTTCCACACGTGTATAGGCATGTTACCATGATTAACATCAAACTGTGCATAGACCACACTAAGCAAGATCTCAAGTTTCTGAGCAGGAGTTATAGCCGCCTTGGTTAAGAACGTAAGTTGTTCAACAAGGTCACGTCTTTTCGTCCCCTTTCTACCACGAGCAGCAACAAGCTCCTTAAACTTATTGTTGACTGTATCCCAAGTCATCTGGCTGGCCCGCTCGTTGATCCTCATTGCATTATTCATATGATCAACGGTAGTAGACAACTCTTGATCCTCAACGCTTTCAGGATTTTCTTTACGATTCTTGTTCTTCTTCAGTTCCCGTTTCATTGCCCTTGTCAATTTGCTACTGCTCGTTTTTTCCTTTGCCGCCTGATCACTAGTATCAAGATATATGTTTCCATCAGTTGCATCATCTTGCCTCTCATTCACATCATCTTGATCAATATCACTCACTTCAGATTCGGTATCGCTGTCAACCTATTGACATGTACAAAAAAAATCACATTAGTATGTTGATATCCGTTCAAGTTGATATGTATTTATCATTGAAAGCCGGACAAACCTGATTACTCCAAAATTTCGACGTCATCTCGCGGATTAAAGTAACGCAGTCTCCATAATCACCAAGCTGAATAATAATAATAATAACACATAACAATTCTTAAACTAGAATCAAGAAAACCATTGAGGTACTGAATAATAATAATAACACATATCATTGGATGCTTCAAACTTAAATATGCAAAACAATGGTGGTTTCTCCAAGTACTGAAGATCATGCAAGAATTTTAAACGTGGACCATGAAAATATATTAGTGGGTTCGTTGGTTTATATTTTGGAATAGATACAACTTTTCAAAGCGATACAATCATATTAAAGAACAATTTAGGGTGGCCCTAACTATCTGCACACCCAGTTTGCCTATCTGTACACTTAGGGTTTACATACGCTGCGTATTGGTCAATACGCAGCATATAGGGTTACCTCAATACGCTGCGTATAGAGCTATACTAAGCGTATATAAACCATGGATTTCAGAGCCTTATCAGCAATCATTGCACAGAAAACAAGGGTTATATACGCTGCGTATAGGTCTATACGCAGCGTATATAAACCATTAGATTTTTTTGGGTCATTTTGGTAGGTTTGAGGGATATTTTTTCACAGAGTTTAAATACGCTGCGTATTGACCTCTAAGGAGCATATATAAAGGTCTGAAAATGTCTTTTATACCCTTATTTTGAGGCTATACGAAGCCAAATACAAGGGTAGTTGTGTCATTTTTGTCTCATATGCTGCGTAGGGACCTCTAAGGAGCGTATATAAAGCTCCATTTTTGTATTTTTTATTGTGTATTCCTATGTTAATTGTGTGTATTTTGGGGTATTTCCATGTTTATTTATAAAAAAACAATATTATTAAAAATAATACAAATATTATGAATTATAAGAATTAAAAATAATACAAATATTAGGTCCCGTATTAACTTCGTATAAGCCCATAAGTGTGATATCGTATCGTATAGCGTCGTATAGGTCACGTATTGACCTCGTATAAGCCTATAAGTGTGATATCGTATCGTTTAGTTGTAGTATAGGTCACGTATTGACCTTGTATAAGCCTATAAGTGTGATATCGTATCGTATAATGTAGTATAGGTCACGTATTGACCTCGTATAAGCCTATAAGTGTGATATCGTATCGTATAGCGTCGTATAGGTCACGTATTGACCTCGTATAAGCCTATAAGTGTGATATCGTATCGTATAGGGGTAGTATAGGTCACGTATTGACCTCGTATAAGCCTATAAGTGTGATATCGTATCGTATAACGTAGTATAAGTCACGTATTGTTCTTGTATAAGCCTATAAGTGTGATATCGTATCATATAGCGTTGTATAGGTCACGTATTGACCTCGTATAAGCCTATAAGTGTGATATCGTATCGTATAGCGGCATATAGGTCAGGTATTGACCTCGTATAAGCCTATAAGTGTGATATCGTTTCATATAACGTAGTATAGGTCACGTATTTACCTCGTATAAGCCTATAAGTGTGATATCATATCGAATAGGTGTGGTTTAGGTCGTATAAGCCTATAAGTGTGATATCGTATCGTATAACGTAGTATAAGTCACGTATTGTTCTTGTATAAGCCTATAAGTGTGATATCGTATCATATAGCGTTGTATAGGTCACGTATTGACCTCGTATAAGCCTATAAGTGTGATATCGTATCGTAGTATAGCGGCGTATAGGTCAGGTATTGACCTCGTATAAGCCTATAAGTGTGATATCGTTTCATATAACGTAGTATAGGTCACGTATTTACCTCGTATAAGCCTATAAGTCTGATATCATATCGAATAGGTGTGGTTTAGGTCACGTATTGACCTCGTATTAGCCTATAAGTGTGATATCGTATCGTATAGGTGTGGTTTAGGTCATGTATTAACCTCGTATAAGCCTATAAGTGTGATATCGTATCGTATAGGTGTGGTTTAGGTCCCGTCTAATCCTATATGCATATACAAGACCTATAGGAAACCTATACGAGACTTATACTACACTATACGATACGATACGATACTATACAATAACACCCATATAGGCCTCTATACGAGACTTATATACTATACACTATACGATACGATATATGCAATACAATACGATACGATACGATGCAATACGATAAGATAATTTTATTTAAACGATAACAATAATATATTTGTATTATTTACGAATAATATTGTTTTTTATAAATAATTTTCTTTTTTTTATAAATAAACAAAGGAATACCATAATTTAATTTAAACGATAACAAAACAATATATTTGTATTATTTACCAATAATATTGTTTTTTTATTAATAGTTTTCTTTTTTAATTTTTATAATTCATAATATTTATATTATTTTTTATTTTTATAATTTATATTTGTATTATTTACCAATAATATTGTTTTTTTAAAAATAGTTTTCTTTTTTTTTATAAATAAACAAAGGAATACACAATAAAAAAAATACAAAAATGGAGCTTTATATACGCTCCTTAGTGGTCCCTACGCAGCGTATGAGACAAAAATGACACAACTAACCTTGTATTTGGCTTCGTATAGCCTCAAAACAAGGGTATAAAAGACATTTTCATACCTTTATATACGCTGCGTATAGGTCTATACGCAGCGTATATAAAGGGTAGTTTTTATTTTTAACCCCAAACATGTGGTTAAATTATCTTTTTAACCCTTATTGTTTAAATACGCTGCGTATTGACCTCTAAAGAGCGTATATAAAGGTCTGAAAATGTCTTTTCTACCCTTATTTTGAGGCTATACGAAGCCAAATACAAGGGTAGTTGTGTCATTTTTGTCTCATACGCTGCGTAGGGACCTCTTAGGAGCGTATATAAAGCTCCATTTTTGTACTTTTTATTGTGTATTCCTTTGTTTATTTATAAAGAAAAGTAAATTAATTGTGTGTATTTTGGGGTATTTCCATGTTTATTTATAAAAAAAACAATATTATTAAAAATAATACAAATATTATGAATTATAATAATTAAAAATAATACAAATATTAGGTCCCGTATTGACTTCGTATAAGGCTATAAGTGTGATATCGTATCGTATAGCGTCGTATAGGTCACGTATTGACCTCGTATAAGC